>NC_081345.1:53471999-53480135 GCF_029784015.1 Lycium ferocissimum | reverse complement strand
AACGGGGTTTTTGGGAAACCCCGTAAGTTCTCTTTTGCCAAATCTATTGTTCTGACCGATTGCCCCACCCCTTTATTGTTTTCCGAAGACAAAAGATTTTTTCAATCTTAATGGGTAAGAGATAGAAACTAAGATCAAAGACGTATTATCCTAGCCCCACGCGGTGGCGTAAACTGTTTTCCGTTTAGGTAATCAATTGAATTTGTAAGTGAGGTATAGGATATGTGGGCAAACTTTAATCTTTGTTGGTTGAATTGATGATCTTTTAACAATACCTTCTAAGGGATGGCTAGTTCAAGATTTGAGGGAATATATATATATATGGATTCGTGTACAAGGATTTGTAGATATGAATATGTGCGTTAATAACTTGGATACATGCGTTGCATATGTTTCTATGGATGATTAAGTATAGTAATATTAGAAGAATGAAGCTAAACAATAATACTCCACAGATCCGGAGTAAAGGAGAGAGAGTTTGAATATATAATTTCTATTACAATGTTCTAGATCTTGAAAAAGCTAACCCTTAAAAGTAGGGAAATGCCTCCTATTTATAGTTTTGCCTTATGGGTCTTGCATGCAAACATAAAGCCCCTTTTAGAATAAAGAAAACCCTAAAAGGATAAGGTTGGGTCGTACGGTACGACACCCGTACGATTGGCGGTAATGTCGCGAGAAGTCGGTGCGCGCGTGGCAATTTTGTGAATCCCGATCACCCGGACTAACGTACGATCAACTCGGCCATGGAGAAACCGATTACCGCCCACGATCAACTCGGCCCATGGAGAAATCGGACTATCGGCCACAATCCGTGGGCCATGGAGAAACCCGACTCAAACGATTTCCTCCGCTTTCTTCCTCGATCAACCACTTAGTAATACCTCGGTCCGAAAGAAAGTGTTCACTAGGTACTTGTTTTTTCTTCCCTCGATTCCCGGTCTCACTGGTCTAGCATAAATCCGATTTTTACCGTATACAAGTAACTGGTACTAGAAAGGGGATGAGAGACTAGAGAGAAGGGGATGAGAAAATACAGATTTCACGTAACAATTGCCTACTATAATCTTTTTGCTATATCCTATTTATAGTTATTGTTTCTCCTATTTCTTGGCTCAACTTTTCACACGTTCCTTTACCCCAACTTCCACTCAAAATCAGTTAGCCTTGTTGAGGGTATTTTAACTCTGTTGCAGCCTCACATTAACACCCTCAGTTGACGTGGCATTTTTGTTGAATCGTACATATGACTGAACTTCTTCGTCTGATGTGGACATAACAGTTCCCGTTTAAATATTTAGTGAATTTCTTAATATTTATATACGATTTGGATAAAAATTACTAAGTTCACATGAATACACAGCTTACACGACAGATTAGCCCGGCATAATAAACAACTATAAATCTCCAAACACGAACTCATTGTCCAAATAAAGGACAAAAGATGTTAGTAACACTCAGTCCCAATCTAATGGGGAACGAGTCAGGAAACTCAGTTTGAAATTGGATGATCATATATGAGTAATTTTCTTTAACAAAGGGAAAACTCTTTTTTTTTTTTTTTCCCCCCTCCTCTGTTGAAATGATTGCATCTCTCTAAAACTCGGTAAAAACTTATCTGCATTGGGTGTTTACATGAAATCAATGAATGCATATCATGTGTATGAATATGCGATAACATCATTTAACCATGGTTAATTAATGTATGTATTTACTCCACTAAATTACTTAACTGCAGTGAGCTACATTGGTGTTAAAATTTACTTTCTTTTTGCTTTATGATTTAATTAGTAGTAGAAATATTTACTTCTTTTTTTGGCTAGAAATATTCTAGAACATTTAGTTTCCTTCCAAGTCTAGTTACTACATTAATTATAAAATATTTAGTTTCCTTTTAGTTTAGTATCATAAGGAAAATAATATATTTTCTTTTATTTTTTTCTCTCTTTATTTCTCTATAAATAGAGATGTAGTCTTTTATTTTTCAATGCAAGAAACAATGTAATGAATTAATGCAATAAGTTTTTGTTCATTCTCTCTTCGATTTTCTGCCCCGTCTCTTCCATTCCATAATAATTGGTTTGGTGTAAACATCCGGTGCGAATATCTATTTACCCTAAGACTCTCTCAATCTAAAACCATATCTAAATTAAGTCAACTAAAAATGCTCTCAAACATAAGTTGGCACAGAAAATATGAATGTGGGTCTGAAGAACTTTTTCACCTATGTGATAAGGAAATTGTCAAAAATCCAAAACATGATGTAGGAATTGTGTCCAAGGTCATGGGGCGCAGAAAAGGTCCAAGCCACTTGAGGACAAATTATAAATGTCTAAATATAACAGAATTAGAAAATAGAAAAAGTCACATCTCTTTATTGCAAAAATAAATTCATTGGTTATAATAGAAAAAGAATTAAAAAATAGATGTATCTATCTTTTGCACTTATTCTCTATTTCTCCAGCAAAAAAATCTACAGACTACAGCACATGCCCCGCACTATAAACGACAAGTAAATTATTTACCTATAAAAATATAGTATCTTGTATTTATTGATTTACTCCTAACAACCAAAAGTGAGTGAAGTTTTACCAATCATGTAAGACCAATTAAAATTGAAAGGTATTTCAGAGAAATTGCCATTTCCCACCAAATGTACAGTTTCCATGGATGCTCTGCGCATTCAAACGTGTTTTTCCTACTTTACTACAAGTAGTGACTGCTTTATTTGTTTCACTTGGTCACAGAAAGAAATCTCTGGTTGGTACAATCTGAAATATGGAATTTTTGAGGAATTTACTGAGTTATACATATGACTAGTATATAGAGTATATCCTCACATAATTAAGGTAAGGCATTTTACTTAAAGCAAGTACGATTGATTGTCTTCTTTTTCCTCCATATGATCGCCAGAGCCAGAGGTGGATTAATGATTTGAAGTTTTAGGGTTTGGGATGCACTTATTAATCATTTTAGTAGTAGATTACAAATTTAATAGTGTATATATATAATAGATTTCTTAACATATATATAGAGTTTGAGCCAAAACTACTGAATTCACCTGTAACTTTAGTTGTGCATCGGCCACTGCCACCAACAAATGTTTTAGGGGCGCCCCGTTTGAAGCTTCAAATATTTATTCGTTTATTTCTAGTATTACTTTGTACGGAATACTAGATTACTTTGTGTTGTTATCGGATATTTTATCCATCATATTAAAATCTGGATGAGTAAGAATTTGATTTTGTTATTATTATATATGATTAAAGATAAGTAGTGTAATATAATTACAAATTACTATATAATATTCTTATTAATCGATTGTAAATTATATAAAACGAAGAATGTTTTAAGTTGAGGTAACACAGTAACTATGGTGGTGTAAATAAATGAATGAATTCTTTTTCTGGAAATAAATGAATAAATATTTGAAGCTTGACTTGACTTATCATAAAGGTCTCCTAAAGTTAAGGCAACATCATCATTTGTAGAAAATCAATCCCTGAAATTGGAAATGGATATCATACACGGAGACCTTCAATAATGTCAACATTCGCAATAATTAGTACTAGGTGATATTTAATATAATCCTAATTCCAACTTTTGTCATTCCTTTTTCCTTCCCAAACAAACATCAGCTTTACTCCTTTTCTGTGAATTTTCCTCGAGCCCCTTATAAGGTTAGAAATCACAAAAAAGAGGAGCATTTAATTACATCACTTTATCCAAAAATATTAATGTCACTTTTTTCCCAATTAACCTAAAGGGGATATGAAATGAGCCCCAAGTTACCAAGCATTTGGAATTCTTGTGTTCTCACTTACTATAATTTAATTATTATCATAGAAAGAAAAGAAAAGACAAGTCGCAAGTGGTTAATGTAATGAACATGCAAGAAAAATTACTCAGAGCCTGTTTGGCCTAACAGCTAAAAACTGTTTTTTTGAGAAGTGCTTTTTAAAAAGTACTTTTAATGAGAATCAGTTTATGTTTGGCTAATTATTTGAAAAGTGCTTTTGACTACATATTGTATTTGGCTAATCTTTTAAAAAAATATTTTTGGGTGTCAAATTACAAAAAAGGACAAGTATCAATAAACGTTTATTATCAAGATTATTTTATAGAGATAAATTATTTTAAATATCTATTATGAAAGACTTTAGTTAAATTTTTACTTTTAACTAATTAAAATTTAAAATTACATATTAAATTTTTTAATTAATATAATGCATAAATAAATAAAATATTAAACAATGATATAGTATCAACACGATGCTTTAAATATACTAAAAAATTACAACCAAAATAAAATTCAAAATCATTTCACAAATTAAAATTCAACACAAACAAAAGTAGAATCCTTCATACATCACGAAGATCCTCAATTATTTCATTCCTAATGGATTAATGAGGGATATACTTGGTAAATATGTATTTGTGGTACGAATATTTTTGTCTTGAAGAAAATTAATTTTTGTTTTTGCTTCTGTTTTTTTCAAGAAGCCCAACCACAAAAGCGTCATTGCTTCTACTTAAAAGCGCTTTAACTAATAAGCTTCATTTATCGTAAAACTTATTTTTCCCCCAAAAGCACTTTTTTTTTCAATAAGTGCTTATTTTAAAAAAAAGTGAGGTGTTTGGCCAAGCTTTTCGGATAAAGTAAGATTTTAGAAAGAGTATAAAGCTTTTTTAAACTAAAAAAAATACTAAAAACACTTTTTTGAAAAGTACTTTTGAGAAAAATACACATAAAAACGCTTTTTAAAACGTAAAACACTAATTCCTGCTCAAAAGTACTTTTTAAATTAATTGGCCAAATACAAACTTTTAAAAGATTTTTTGAAAAGTACTTGAAAATACTTTTGAAAATACTTTTGAAAAAAGATTTTTAAAAATAAGCCTATTTTTGAAGTCACAAACAATTTATAATTAACCAAACACCTCAAGTATCCAAAAAAAGTGTTTTTTCTCTCAAAAAAAGCACTTTTGGCCTCAAAACCGCTAGGCCAAACAGGCTCTTAATCAACGTTTTAAGAGGCAGGGGCATCACAAATGTAACACCTACTTTCTAGAGTGAGTTCCGGTGCATTTACTCCATTTCTCCGACCAGATCTTCATTCAATACGTCCAATATTTCGATTCGGACATAACCCAGGTCCCCCACCTCATCCCCCCTATCCCAATTTCGTTTTCCAGAGTTCTTCTCCCCCTCTTCCAACTGTTTCGACTGGAACAACCCCAAATCCACAAAATTTCTCATCAAGAACAACACTAAACCCAGGTACCACGAATGGGGAGACTCAAAATTCTCGAAAAACGAAAAATGTCAAACAAATTGGAACGAAAAGAGTGTTTCATATACATTGAAATATTTTTTGGTTAGTTTTTGAAGATGATGAAAAACCGGTAAAATTTTTACCAATTTTACCGGTTTAATGATTTTTTTCACTTACAAGACTACAAATTTTTTTCCAAGTGAAATTCATACTCAAACACAACTTTAGCTTTCAAACACTATTTTTTAACTTCAATTCTAATTTTTATTTTTTTTGTTGTTGAAGTTTTAACTAAATCCATGTTCAAATTAACGTCTTAAAGATGTGACAGATTTTCGGCAGCTTGGTGACAAAATTAACCAATGCAGATGCAATTTATGCCCCCAGTACCAAAAAAAAAAATGTGACAAGCGTGGACTCTGTAACAAATTTGTGATGGATATGGATTGATGCCAAGTGTCAATAAAAGACATGGTACAAACTTGCAGTGAAAGAAAAAATCAGATGCTAATTCTTAGCACTAAACCTCGTCTTGAAGGAGCAAAACAACAACAACGTGTAAACTGTCCAAAAGTAAATGTTTCAATTCAAAGACGATTTTTCTTCGGCCGAACAACAATTAGCGACGTGGTAAATGCCATCCAATAAGTAATTTAATTTTGACAGCTAAATATTAAAGTAACAATACATACTATTAAACGATAATTAAGTAAAATATTTACCTATAAAAATAATGTATCCCTTTTATTTATTGATTTACTCTAAAAACCAAAAGCCAGTGAAGTTTTACCAATCATGTGAGACCAAAGTAAAATTGCCACCAAATGTACCGTTTCCATGGATGCTCTATGCGTTCAAACATGTTTTTCCTACTATACTATAGTGACTGCTTTAATTGTTTAACTTGGTCACAAAAAGAAATCTCTGGTTGCTAAAATCTGAAATATGCAATTTTTGAGAAATTTAGTGAGTAATACATATAACTAATATAGAGTTACAAATTATATACGATACTTATATATCAATTTTAAATTATAAAAAATAAAGAAATGTTCTGATTTGAGGTAACAACAATAGTGGTATAAATAAATGATGAATCTTGAATTATCATAAAGGTCTCCTTAATATATAGTTGTATTCTTTTCTGCTTCTAAAGTTAAGGCAGCATCATCATTTGAAGAAAAGCAATCATTACAACTGGAACATGGATATCGCACGTACCACCTCAAGAATTTCAACATTCGAAATGAGTACTCTGTTATTTAAGTATATCCTAATTCCAACTTTTGTTTAGCCCTTTCCCTTTTCTTCCCTAACAAACATTTCAGCATTATTCATTTATAAGGTTAGAAATCATGATAAAGAGGAGGATTTGATTGTACCACTTTACCCAAAAATATTAATGTCACTTTTTTCCCAATTCACCTGAAGGGGATATGAAATGAGTACCACCGTACCAAGCATTTGGAAATTCTGTGTTCTCACTTACTATAATTTATTTAATTATAAGAAAGAGAAGAAAATATAAGTCGCAAGTGGTTAATGTAATGAACATGCAAGAAAAATTACTCACACTTAATCAATGTTTTAAGAGGCGGGGGCGTGATGCGAAACGTAAGCCTCGAGACACGGGGCGTAAGTTTCATGAATCTACGGGGTGTAAATCTTATGTATCTTATATTTTTATATTTCATTACTACGAAAATAAGCAAAAGTATAACTTCATTAAAATTTTACAAATAAATCACCAATAATATAGAATTTTTTTATAATTATTATTTGAGAAACGGTGAAGGGTAAAAAATACCATCAACATATCATAAATGGTTTTAAAATGCTCTCCCTCCACCTATAGATCAAAAATTCCTTCAACCTTTTTTTAGGTCTAGAAATGCCCCTTTTTAACGAAAGAAGAGAAAGAAACACCTCTTTTCAGGAGCGGAGGTATAGTACAACGTGGCTTTTGCGTAGATCCTGTATTAGTACTAAAAAATCTAGTGAATATATACGTGCGAACCCACTAACAAAAAAAAGCGGATGGATCAGTTGCGCGGAAGAAGCAAGCAAAGGCCTCTGTTCGCTATGAGACTCTGGGCTCCAGCGTTTCTTTTTTGGTTTTTGCTATGTGCTCTCCTTTTTTAATAAAAATATAAAATAGACTCCTCAGTCACTCCTGCCGTCCAGCATCAGTGCGTAAGTTGTTTCCTTTTTCCTATAATGTAGACTCTTTTTTTAGTTTATTTTAATAAAGCAAAACATAAAAGTGAAAAGTGAAAAAAAAAACAAAAAGAGCACGTTCCAAAGGCTCTGGCTCAACGAATTCCAAACAAAAAAGAGCACGTTCAATGAATTCCAAACCTAAAAATCGAACCGAAGAACCGAATGCTTACCCGTATTTATTCGTTAGTTTGACGATTGTTCTACATTAGCTTGAGGTGTTGTCATGTCTTAAAATTCCGAATTCACAAACCTCAAAACCTGACTCCGCCTCTGCCTCCTCTGCTTTATATGATCAATCAATCTCTTTTTTATTTTTACAGATTTTAGACGCCAAAATTTATTAGTCTAATGAGCATATTTACGCTAAAGTTTGTTGTAAACTGAAAACTTAAGAATTAATGTAGCAAAGACCGGGTCAATACACAATAGCACCAGGTAGACACTTTTAGCACTTTTGTTTAAAACATAATCATTATTTTTAGCGTATGTTGGAAATAGTCGCAACTTAAAAAGAATGATACAGACTTGCTTTTTCGAATTGTAGAGCAGTCAATTCTTGCATTTCAAACTTCAAGATTATCCTGAAATTCATTTTATTATTACAATTCAAACAATAGTCTTCTTCGGGGCATTTAATTAT
>NC_081345.1:53242453-53471899 GCF_029784015.1 Lycium ferocissimum | reverse complement strand
CAATCACAATCACGAAGTAAATCAAGCAATCCACACAAGGAAAGCATACAAATCAATCTCAGTACCAATACATGGCAACTCATCGGAGCCTTCACAAGGAAAGAAGTCATAGCCCAGAAGATTCTTACACCTGCCTCCAGAAAGGAAAGAAGACGTTGAATCATCCACAAGGGAGCAAGAATCATGATCAAGATCAATCAGTGGATACCCTCAAGACCCTGATTGATACAAATTCCCTTGTGTTACCTTTGAGCAAACAAATAAGAATCAATCAAATGGAACGATTGATTCTTCATCATCTGCTGAAGATCACAGTACAAGACTACACACCGATATAAATACAGTCCTCGAGAATCAGAGATACTTTCAACTTCACTTGAGCAACATAGCTATTTACTCTTCATCTTGTAAAAAGCATTATAGTCTGTGAGCATTATAGTGTTAAGAAAAGAAAAGAAAGAATTGTTAGCTATACAAAGCGAGGTCGTCATTAAGAGAAAGATTGACAAAGTCAAAATCGTAGTCACGGTTCACTTCAACCGATTTGTAATCAAGTTACTTCAAGAGTTTCTGGGAAAACCCTTGTAACCCAAGGGGACTGGATTAGGAACCACACCGGTGATCCGAACCAATATAAAACTCTCTATGTTCATTTACTTAAGATTAATTATCTGCTAACTTGGCTTTTGAGAATTGCAGGGGAGTCGAATAAGTACACTAACAGTTGATTCATAACTTTAAATTTACAATTCATCCCCCCCGCCCCCCCTCTTGTGTTTTAGTTGCACTTGAGTTGAGGGTCCTACGTAAACAACCTCTCTACTTCACGAGGTAGGGTAAGGTCTGCATATATTCTACCGTCCGCAGACCCCACTTGTGGGTTTACATTGAGTATGTCATTGCTGGAGCAGGCTCAAACTGGCACTGTCATGAAACTTCGCCATAATTTGGCCTATAGTTGCACTATACAGTGGCAGATGTAGAGTTATAGTGTCGGGTTCATATGAACTCAATATTTTTGTCGCGGAGGATAAACTCATACGTAAAAGTTTATTGAAATTGCAACAAATGGTAGGTCTGAACCCTTAAATTTAAAAATGCAGTGGATTCAATACTAAGAACCATAAAAATTTAATTCATAAAATTTAAATTCTGAATCCACTTCTGCACCAATATCTCCGTTCTTCTGCTTCCGAACAAAATATCAATATGCAAGGGACCTCAGAACCTCTATCAAATTATCTTCTTTTGGTCACATGCAAGTGATGCAATCGCATTATTGTAACCATCAATTTTATTAATCTATATAACTACTTATGAAGGAATTGCGATTGAGCAATTAGATTATTGGTAGTTCTTTCTTAAACTCTTTTGTGTTAGTTTCTGCTAACACCAAATTCACATAGATTGAAGAAGAAACTATGGCGATATTTTAAATAATACCATTAAAAATGAATATTAGTTGAGTCATTTTTTCACAAAACTACCATTAAGATAGGCCTTCTCTGAGCCCAAACTTGTCCTTTCATTTCACCATTGGATTTGTCAATTGCTTTTGGTTATCAGAATTTGCAACATAAATTCTCATGGATTTAACTTGATAATTACCTACAGGTGCCGTTCAGCCATCTAGTTAACCAAATTTGGCTCAACTATTAGTTTATTACTTTATAGAGTCTTATTTCAGCATTCAAACCAATTTCTTTCTCAGAAGCTAGGTCCCCACTCACCTTTTCCGTCTTCCACGTGATTTTTTATAATTCCTAGGCCCTTTTTCGCCTTTTGTCTTTTTCATTATATCATCTGCTTGTCTTTTTCACCAAAATCTCATTCTCCCAGAAGCTTCATTTATATTAGACAATAAATTATCTCTTTAGCTCAATAGCTTTTACAAATAATAAAAAGAAGTTAACCGTTTATATTTGCTTAGTGGAACTTTTTACAATAATGCAAGTTCCCCTAAAAAGTGATACTCATCAAACTTTCAGGAACTTTAATAGTCCATTTCGTCATTATTCATTTTATCTTTATGAAATCAAAATAATAAGTTAGACTTAAAGCTTGAACTTTCTTCTGTTTCCTAATAGATCTGTTTTCCCATTAAACTAACATTAGATCCAATGGTTATGTTTTCTCTCTTCGTTTTTTTTTTCTTCAAAAATTCCTTGTCTATGTTGTTTTTATTCAATGAAAAATTCAGTTGAGTTTTTACTTGTTTCATAGCTAATGGAAAATGCGAGTTGTTCCATTAATGGCGCTCTCTTGTATTTCCTAATAGATTTGTTAGTGTATAACAATTTGTATATGTCCTGTATAATAGTGTATACGGATATATATGTAAAGTTACAAAAGAAGTTGAGCAATTTAGATTTGTTAGTGTATAACAATTTGTATATGTACCGATGATACAGTGGATTACATCGCGTGCAAATTAGATGTGTGGACTGTATATATGAGTTATTTCCCCTTTAACTTATGTATACTGATCGTTGTTATTGAACTGATTGCAACAAATCATTACTGTACTTTTCAGGGAGTTTAAGCTAACATAAGCTGACAGTGTAAATTTTTTCTCAATTGGATATGACTGCTTCTTTATTATTTTCTGCTTGTTTTCTCTTTTCCAATTAATACCTTACAGATCAACACCTCAGTAAGTACAGTAATGAGAGTAGTATATTAACGGGTGATTTACAAGAATGATTTTGGAGGTGAGCTGTCTTGAACTCTTCACTCTGCTTGCTCCATAGGAAATTTAAGGTTTAACAAGTTTTATCTTTTGACCTTGAAGGTTTGCTCATGAGACAAGCAGGGATTAAAAGTTCAAAACCACCCACTTTCAAGGTCATTAGGTGTAATTTCCACTATATTATACCTATCAACCTGTTCACTTTAAAAATGATAGGAAACTAAATTTTAGGGCTAGCTTATTTGGTGAGCTTCCGGTTTTCCAATAGTTGATATCACTATCTTGGTGGGATGGTTGAGAATTTCTCCTCTAAATCAAGGTCTCGAGTTCAATTTAAGAATAGAAAACTCCTCAGTCCGAAGCACTTTACAACCTTAATGGACCTATCCGACCTGATCTGGATTAGCCGGATCAGTGAGTTTCAGATACTGCTGTATGGGATCGTTAAACAAAAATAAATTCAAGGTTTAGTGATACATATTCATTAATATGTTGCTATGGTTTTGCTTCGAAGTGATTGTATTGCTAAAGTTACATAAGCTTTTACACCCACTTGTGTCTACATTTGACATCGATCCATCAATAAATTACAAAGAATGGAAATGAAGGACATAACGATGAGAATCTTTATCTATACTGTTACAAATTTCCCGTCAAATGCAGGTAACGTAAATACAAGATTTCATTGAATAGCTAACTTTTACTTGAAACAGGATATGGCATTGTAGTTCTCCCCCAACTGGAAATTGCGGAGCTGGTACACCTTGGATATGGAAATCTGCAAGTCCAACATTATGCTTGCGTCGGCATTGGCGAAGTTGGAGGCTTGAGATCAGGATACTGCAACCACAATTAAAAAAGGGATTTAACTTATATATAGTAAGGGTATAAAGAATTTTTACGTTATCAATGTTTTTAACCTGTTGTAGCAGGTAATCAGCTTGTCGGTTACTAATACCACATTTTATGGACGGCTACCTATTGTTATCTTTTAGGTGACCAGTGTTGGGCTAAACGGTTCAAGAATACTGTTAACGTGGTGTGATATTGTCCGCTTTGGGCTAAGCCCGCACGGTTTTCTCCAAAAGGCCTCACACCATTAAGAGTATCCAACACCTTATAAGTAACTCATTTTTCTTTTCAGCTATCAATGTGAGACTTTGTTCGCACACCCAACAACTAGCGTATAGATATTAACATGAAAGGGGTGACAAAACGACATGTTATTGAATTAGTCGACTCAGCAATACCACAATCTCAGAATTTAAACAAGGATCATTCTCGATTTATCAGCAGAAAGATGTTAGCATTCGGAATATGGTGCAAGGAAATTCATGTATCATGTTATAGTGAAATGATAAGACCAACAGTTGACAATAAAATGAAGAAACTTACATTTGGATACGGAGAAAGTGGCCTTGCATTTCCATTTAGTGCTTCTGCTGTTACTTCTGGTTTAGGGATTGAATTGATTTCTGGAGTAGACTCGGAAGATAATTCTACCTTGGAAACTGTTTCTGTTTTCTTCACACTGCCACTAGGTTGAGAAGGTATCGGCGATGTTGGAGGCTTCAGGTCAGGATACTGCCACAACAAATTCAAAAGAGATGATGTAGTTAATGAAGAAGATGAGAAAACAAGGGAATGGCATGCATAAAGTGAATAAATAGAAATTGCCAAATCAGAAGTAACTCAATCTCATAAATATAAACAAGGACATCTCTCTAATCAACAACTACTACTATGTGTTAATCCCAAGAACGTCACGGTTGACTAGATGAATCCTCAATGTTGATGTCGCTCCATTTAAGCTCGTCACAGTTCAATATCTTACAAGATAAATACAAGAAAAAGTACTAGAAGTTCTCTACATAGCTTATAATAAATCTCTAATAAGACAGAGACTTTTAGAAAACATCGGACCTAAAGTAAATGCATTAACATGATTAAAACTTAATCCCAACTAATACATATTGTTATTTCATTACGGTACTTTTCATCTCTTTAATCAGCAAGAAAGATATTAAAATTGGTGGATATGATGTGTGGGAATTCATCTACCAAATTAAAATGAAAAGATTAGACCAACTATTCAGAATTATACGGAAAACTTACATCATGATACTCCAACCGCATATAAAAGAAAGGATTTAACTTATATATGCCGACTATATAAGGAATTTTTATATTATCAGTGTTTTTAACCTATTGTAGCAGGTAACCTGCTTATTTTTCAGGTTACTAGTCTATTTTATGGACTAGTTACCTGTAACCTTTTAAATGATCAGTGTATAGGTGTTAATATGAAAGAGATGACAAAACAACTAAGGATATCCTAGAAAAAAGTCTCATATTATTGAATTAGTCCACTCATGAGCAATACCACAATCTCAGAATTTAAACGATGATCATTGTCGATTCATCAGCAGGAAAGATGTTGGAATCCCGGATTATGGTGCAACGAAATTCATGTATCACGTTACAATAAATGATGAGACCAACTATTGAGGATGAAAAGGAGAAACTTACATTGGGATATGGAGAAAGCGACCTTGTAATTCCAGATAGTGCTTCTGCTGTTTCTTCTGGTTTCGGGACTGAATTGACTTCTGGAGTAGACTCGGTAGATATTTCTACCTTGGAAACTGTTTCCATTTTCTCCACATTGCCACTAGGTTGTGAAGGTATCGGGGATGTTGGAGGCTTGAGATCAGGATACTGCAACAACACATTTAGATGAGAAAACAAGGGATGTGTCATTTGGACAAACTCAATGAATTGAAATTGTCCTTATAAATCTCTGATAAGACTAAAAGACTCTTAGTAAACCTCGGACTAAAGTAAATGCACTAACATGATTAAAACTTAGACTAATAGATATCCCTAGTATAAATTTTTTCTTCCATCGTGCCCTACTTTCCATCTCTTTAATCAGTAAGAAATATATTAAAATTGGTGGATATGATGTGAGGAATTCATGCAACAAATAATAATGAAAAGATCAGACCAACTATTCAGAATGATATGAAAACTTACATTAGGATAGGGTGAAAGTGACTCTGAAATTTCACTGAAACTGAAAGCAAATACTTTCACTTCTGGTTCAGGGTCTGAATTGATTTCTGGAGTAGGCTCGACGGAAGCTTCTACTTTAGATGATGGAACATCCACCTCGGGAACTGATTCAGTTTTCTCTGCAGGTGCAGGTAGAGCTTTGCTATTCACTGGGACTGGAAGAAGAGCCATCCCTATTTGCTGAAGTTTCACGACGAGAAGCACACACACATGATTAATCGAACTGTGACTATGAAGTATATATCTTATTGAAAGCAAACATACAGTTTTCTTATATGGGAAACGAAACATTTTAGTGAGTTCTGGCTGTGTGAGAACATTACCTTAATGTCACCTGCAAGCTCCTTTGGAGCAACCTCTTTAGTGAGAAACTCATCAACTTGTTGCAGACTTTGCTTTCTGTCCTGGAAAGTGAAAATGTCAACATATTAATGGACCTCTCGAGTTCGAAAATTTTCTACCATGATCAGGATCGACGTTAATTAACCAAAGGAAACCATAGAGCCCAGTCTTATTTCATTAACAGTATATAATATGAGATTCACCTTCTATCATAGCACAAAACAGTTTTAGAAATAAAATTAATAAATCAAACCTCTGCAAATAGAAGTTTCTTGCTGACTAGTTGGATAAGTGCAGCTGAACCTAACAGTTGGAGTACTGTTTCCACCTGGAAAAAAGGACCAACGATGAGCTATTTAATAAATCGTGCTCGAGGTAACTTTCAGGATAAAATGTATAGGAGCCTGACCTCTGAGAACACCAATAGTCCTAATCCAGCAGCTGCAGCAACACCTAAACCTACGGTCACTGCATCAGAACCGTCCTGCATATCCACATTCCACCGAAGTTATCTCACTAAAGTTAAGTATGTCAAAATGCTACGCCGAAATAACCTATGATCACAATAGTCCTAGTAAACCAGTAGTTCACCGCATAGCCAAATGGATTTGATAAAAAATGCAAGTTGGAGTAATCTAAATGGCTTCTCAAACAATGGATGGTGGCTTCAGAACATTAAGCTTTAGAATATTGATAAATCAAATGATATTTATGGCTTATTTTAGATCACGAGTTTCAAAAGTTTTCCTTTATTTCTTAAACTCCCTGACAAGTCAAACACCTTCACATAAATTGAGATAGAGGGAGTACTAATTTGCAGTTATAGAAATCCCATAACCTTCTTGAACTCAAATGGCATAACCATATCTGTATTTGGGAGGATAAATGCAAAAGGAACACTGCTTTAGAGAGAAAAACATACCCCAAGAATACCATCAAGAGCATCAGACAGGCCAAGATCAAGACTTAAAGTTTTCTTAGGAAGTATCCATGGAAGGCCACTATTCTGCAGAAATCGGAATTCATTATTCTTCACGCCGCCAACATTTTAGAAAGTCAGAAAGATTACAACATGTATTTTGAATATTAACCTTCCATCCTCGGGGTCCTTCAGCACCGTCTTTAATTGCATATGCAGCTTTAAAACCATTTGCTGTAGCAAGCTCTGCAGCGAGTTCAGAGTTCCCATCAAATCTGGCTTCATTGCAATCCAGAAAAGGACAGGATTAGAGTTAATTCTTTTCGAACTAAGATTTTATCGAGAACTTTCAACCATGATCAGTATCCACAAAATATCATTCAGGAAAAGGTGCATCACAATCAAGCCAATGGCGCGTTTCATTTTGCCAACTAATCTTTAATTTTTTCCTTCAAACCATCAATACTATAGCCAGAAGAGAATTCTCCAACAAAAATATAAAGAGCTAAACTCAAGTATCAGAGAAAGTAGTATGATATTTCAATAGTTTTATTTAGGAATATCTTGTAAAGCTATAAAAAGTGACAATTTTCAGAAGTTTAATGATCATAGCTGCAGCTTATCTGAATAAGTAAGTTGATCATGGTATAAGCATGTCAGCACGTTAATTAATTAAAGAATGTAATCACATAATTCTTTGTCTAAATCAGTTTTAACTGACAACTTGTGCTAGGTTTCACTATGATTCCAAAAAGATAAACATAATGTTCCATCTCATCTAAAATCTTAAGTAGATAGAGAAATCACACTTAATTATGTCTTCTACATGCCCCTTCACGTTAGGGTCTAACTCTTTTTCTTGGACCAAAACTGGAAAAGGTCCAACTATGCCCTTAAAGTACTCGAAATTGAGTAGATATTCCCTTCGTTAATAGTTTAGCTCACATATCCCTTACCGATCAATAGTTGGTCCATATATGCCCATAATTTAACTTGATGCCCGATCAGCCTAATCAGTTGATTAATAAGAGAAAAGGCCAAATATGCCCTTAAAGTATGCAAAAGGCATATTTTCACAAATATTTTAAGGGCATATTTGACCCTTTTCCATTCTCTTTCTGATAATGGGTATAGTGAGACTTGAACTAAGGGCTTTTTCTGCTATGACATCAAGTTGAAGTGTGTGATCACTCTATCTAAAAGTTTAAGCTGTCAGACAGAACAAATTTTTATTTACTTAATCACGCCTTCAAAAACACAAAACACCACAAGCACAATCAACAATGAATCAACAACAACAACATACCCAGTGGAATCCCACAATGTGGGGTCGGGGGTAAAGTGTAGGCAGACCTTACCGGTACCTTGAAAGGTACGGAGGTTGTTTCCGAAAGACCCTCGGCCCAAGAGCAAGCAAGGCAAAAAAGGTCTGATAAGGACGAGCAATTCAAAGCAGTATGAAAATGAAAATAGCGAAAGCGAAAAAGTGATGATAAAGCAGTCTAGAAAAAAAAAGGAGCAGTGGCTACCACAGATAAATAAGATAAATCGAAGTACAAAAAATAACAGCTAGTAACACAAATCAAAGGAATCAACAATGAACCATCAGAAGAACAATTTTGAAATCTTACTTGTCTAGAATGAACAATGTGGTATTCTCTGGCTCCTTGAACTTCAAAGCTAGCTTATTCAAGAACCCTGGCTTATCTTCACCTTTATAAACAACATTAACTGGCTTCTTCTTCAAACCCTTAATATCTGGACTCCCCACTTGCCTTAATTCCACAGTGCCCCTTATATCAAGTAATTCTGAACTTTCATCATCTCCCAATTTTGCATAAGCCTTCTTGGCAGACTCAACACCCCATGGCTTAGGCTTTTTACTGAACACCTGAGATTACGGGTGGCAAAATCAACTCATAAAATCATGACCCGTCCAATTCGCTTAGGTTTGGGCAGGTTAATGATACGTTTTTTTATTAACTTAGTCCATTTTGACTCGCTCAATTCAGCTTATTTAAAAACTTAGCTAATATGCCGTCTAAATTGACTCATGAGAAATTTTGTTTAAATATTTTTAAAAAGACATTTTTTTTATTTAATATGTTATATATAGTCATAATAAAAGCAAAAACCTATTACTAGATACTTAAACAACTTATAAGAAAAAAAAATAAACAATTTAAAACTTAGTAAGAATTGGATGTGTCGGGTTATGAACCGGTTTTTAAATTTCACCTTTCATTTTAAATAAGTAACTTTTGATTAAATAATCCGCCCATTTATTAACTCAGCCCATTTTGATACTACCTGAGACAGAACCAATGGCAAAGCCAAAACAGCAACAGCAGCAGCTATAACTGAAGGATTTTCAGATACAAAATTGGTCACAGTTTCAACCAATGCATTTGCATCAAAATCAGTACTAGTAGTTGATTGCTGAAGTGCTTCTTCATATGTCAATGCTTTAGCTAAGTTTGTAGTGAAAACAGAGGAAAGTAACACTAGACCCCCATGAACATTTCTTGAATAATTGGTGTTAACATTGGCTGAATTAGGAAGGTTCTTGAATTGGAAAGATGGGACTTTTTTGGGCTCATTTCTTCTATCAGAAAGAACTGAAACAGGAGTTAATCTTGCTGCATTGAGTGCCTCCATAGCATATAATTCTTTATCTATGTGAAGAAGAAAATTTGTAATTTTAGCTAAATCTTGATATACTAGTGAAAGGCTGTAGTATTCTCACAACTTGGTGATGAAAGTGTCATATAAGGAAGGATCATGGGGGCTGGTGATTAAGTGGGCCAATTTTATAGATGGATTGAAGAGTACTTTATTATTATGTTTTGGCAATTTTGGGTGGCCAAGAATTGTCAGAGCAAATCTTTTATGAAACTCTACATTTTTCAGTGCTAGTACACTGTACTTTCGTTCTGGCACAGAATGAACTGTTCCTACCAAAGCCTCTCATTTCTCTGTGAATGTTTTTGTTGGTTTTTCTGAAAGGAAGAGTTGAAATAAACAAAAAGACTAACAGTAATTTTAGGATATTTTATACTACTCCCTCTAGTCGAATTTATGTGATACTTTTTTTTTTAAAGATGTCTAAAAAAAAAGATACATTTCTATATTAAGAAACAATTTAATTTAAAATTGTAACGATCCGCTAGGTCGTTTTGGCTATGTGACTATTTTACCCCTGTTGACCCTTCCCCTAGCTTCTTTATGGTATATTTGACTGGTGGGGATGGGTAGAGCGATTCCCGAGGCATTCAGATGAGATTTGGGTAAGAAAATTGGAATTTTGGAAGTTCATAAGTGTTTGATTGACCAAGTCAACATCGGGTATAAATGAGTCTTTTTAGAAATTTCGTCGACTCCATTAGGTCCGAAGTGTCGATTATGAGTTGGTTGAGTAGTTGGTTCGGTTCCCGAGGGACTTGGGGGCATTTTGATCTTTTGGTTGGAAATCTAGTTTCGTGAGTTTTGGATTTGATCTCGGTCAAGACCGGTTTAAGATGACCTCTTTTGGGAATTTCGAGGGCGCGAGTGAGTTCATAGCGTGTTTTAGGACTAGTTTGCATATTTGATTCATGTCGGGAGGTCTCGGATGAGTTTAGAGTGTTGGGTTGAAATTTGGGACTAGGCATATTTTCCGATTTTTCTGGGGCGTCGCACCTGTGGATAAGGGCCTGCACCTGCGTGGCTTGGCTCGCAGATGCGGAACTGCTCCTGCGGAGTTTTGTCCGCATCTGCTGAGATTGTTCACTTAAGTGGACCTCGCGGGAGCGAGGAGAAGAGCGCAGAAGCGGGTTCACTTCTGCGGAAATTTGGCAGCTTCTGTGAGGATCGCTGAGCAAATTAGATATTTAATTTCCCAATTCGAGTTTGGTTCATTCATTCACATATTTGAAACTTGGGAGCTCGGTTTAAGGTGATTTTGGGAGATTTTGCAAGATTCATCTATTTGTAAGTTGCTAACCTTCGTATTTCAATCATACCATGGATAATTAAGAGTTTTCATGCTAGAGATCATGATTTAAGGTTGGGGATTTGGGAGTTTATGAACCCTAGGCTTAAGATAAGAATTTCTTCAATTGAGCATGAAATTGATGTTGGATTTGATTGATTTTTGGGATATAGACTCCATAGATGTTGGGTAAACTAATTTTGGGTTGAATTTCCTGTTTTGCCCTTGTGGCTCGGAATCCTATTTTTGGGTGACTTTTGGGTTTCGGAATTAAAGTATGGCTTTATGGGTATCGTTGGATTCGTCTGACTTCATAGAATAATGATTTGACTCTATTGAACCCGATTTTTGCAATGAAATTACGGTTTTGACCTTCAGGGTTTGGAACGGGGTTTTTTGTGGTTGACTTTCTAGACCCGAATCTTTATAAGGCAATATGGGTATCGATTGACTCGTATTCTTATGTATAACCCGTGTTTAAATAGATTGAGATCATTCGGAGGCTCTACGAAAGTTCAAGGCTTTGTTGTGATCATCAGACTTATATCCAAGCATGTTGAGACTTTGAACCTTAACTTAAACATGATGGTTGGTTTAATTGGACTAATAAGAGGAGATAATGGGGTAACTAAAGGGGGTCCGATACTTGTGAGGTGATGAGCACTTGTATCGAGTACTGGTGCCATGATAAGGATATTTGCGTAATCTCAATTATATAGTCCGGTCTGAATGTCATGCTTTGGGCATTAGCTGATAGCATAGATTGATTTATGTCTGTGATTGGGATACGAGGTCCCTTATTTATTGTTTCTATGTTTATTACCTATCTTTTTATGATCATGTGTTCTCATCACTCCTATATACTCATTTAAAAGTGGAAAAGAGATAAAGATTTGCTTAGCTTGATTGATATTGTGTTGCATGTCATATTCATGCTTATTATGGTATCTCATGTGCATTTGAGGATACTTGTGAAGGGTCCTAGGGGAAATGATCCTGGACGGAGTGATGATGGTATTTTGAGCCAGATTGGCTAGTTGACAGGTAATATGAGCCTAAGGGCTGAGTATTGTAATTTGGAGCCTACGGGCCTAGCTAAGTATTGTAATTTGAAGCCTAGAATGGCTGAGACCTGATGTGATCTAGGAGATCTGAAAATGCCAGATTGGTATATGGACCTTGCTAGTCCCCCATGGGTCATGATTCATTAATGTTTGAATGTGTGTGTACCAGTGATGGAAAGGCCTTCCATTGCATTGCATATTATATTTTTCATATTGGTTTATTGTGTGATGACTTACTTGAGTTGTTGTCCGGTTTATCTTAAATGCTTATTCAGTTACTTGATAGACTTGAGGATTAGAAGTTTCACCTAAGCTTAAAACCTGAGATTATTGTGATTATTATCACTGTGGACTAATAGCGATTAAGTGTGGAAGTAGTATTCGAAGACCAGCTCTCGTCTCCGTTTTCGTTAGGTTCGGTCGACGATGCTGCTAAGTACACATTATTTCCCATACTCACACTACACTTGTTGCACCTTTTCTGTGTGCAGATTCTGTGCCCAGCACTAGCGGCCCTTGAGATTACGCGATTGCTCATTGAGGAGGCCATTCGAAGAGTTCGGAGTGAGCTACATGATGATCTGTAGCACCGAATTTTCCCTCTATCTCTTATTTCCTGTCCTTTTATTTCATACAATGTATTAAGTACAACTTCAGACTTGTATTCGTATCTTAGAAGTTCTTGTACTTGTGACACCAGATTCGGGGATTGTTGTACCTCTATTTCCGTATTTTATGCTATTAAGGATATTTAAGGCTTGTAATTTAATTGTATGATATTTTTGAATTTTTAAACTATCTTTTCATTAATTTTGGGTTGTGGATGGCTTACTAACTTTGTGGGAGTTAGTACCTTCACGACTTATGAACTCGGGTCATGACAAAAACTTTCTCTTTTACCCTCAATGAAATGATTTACAGCTACACAAATATCTATGACTTATTTTAGACCACAAGTTTCAAAAGTCTTCCTTACATTCTTAAACTCCGTTGCTAGTCAAATTATATCACATAAATTGGGACGGAGGGAGTAATATGTTTAGAGTGGAACGTAGTAATTCATTCAAGAAAAAAATATACTACTCCCTTTGTCCTAGATTTTGTGATTTTTAGTGTGTCCCAAAAAGAATGTCCCTTTTCTATATTTAGAAACAATTTAACTTTATGAGATGATTTACAACCATACAAATATATAAGGCTTGTTTATAAGCTCAAGTGCATTCGTGTTTTGATGATTGTCAAACTGATTCAGAATCATATAAGAGACCTCGTCTGTGATCTGCTCTTTGTGATACTTGCACGGTTTTAAGCGGAAACCTGTAAGCCGAGCTACTCAGCATAAATCACGAAGTTGAGCTGGTCCATGCTTTAGGTCAAATATTAAATGAGTGGTCTCTATCCATCCATACGTTCTATTATATATACAATATGTTGCAACACATTGTGCATCACTTGAAAACCTAAAAATCACCCAAAAGGTGCGGTACAAAGAACTCTCAGTGTTCAACAAAGCTAATCACAAACTGAAGGATCTGTTTCCAACATTAAAGATGCTCTATTATTTTATTTTGTTTTAAGCTTTGTTTCATGTTCTTTAACTTGTAAACCTACTCTTCTCTTATTCGAAGCTATTTGTAGGTATCGTAAATTCTCAAAGTGTGCTTGTTGGAAGTGTGTTTCCTCAAGTTGTTGAGTGGTCCATTAGGCTAGGATTAGTCTAAGTGTATTAGTGGTCCTTGGCTAGAGTTAGTCAAGCGTAGGTACTTGCAATCGAAGTATTTCAAGTGTGGAGGGACTACGGGGGTTGGTTCTTAGGTTACATAAGTATTATTGTAAGGGTGAGAGATTATGGGAGTTAGTTCATAGATTATGATTGAGTGGTAACCTGAAGTTGCTCGTGTAGTGAAATTGAAATCCTACTAGGGTAGGTCGTGATTTTTAATCCCATGATCAAGGAGTAACGTCCTCAGGTCTTTCACTACATTGCATAAGTGGAACCGGTACTCAACCAGTCCTCATATATCTTGGTTGGTGCGCGCACGACCTTTTTAATAATTGGTATCGTAGCAGTGCTTAAAAAAGTTTAACACCTAGAAAGAATCAGAAAATGACAAATAAATCAAATATGAAAGAAGGATGTTTTCACAGTGCAACCTAGATTTAATAGACAATACTATGGGTGGTGGAAAACTAGGATACACGATTTCATCATGGCTGAAAACTCAGAGTTATGGGACATCATTTGTGATGGCCCTCATATTCCCATGAATTGACATGAAAGCGGTGTAAAAACCATCCAAAAAATCATAAAAGAATACTTCGAGGCAGTCAGGAAAGCTATTGAGAAGAACTTTAAAGCAAAGAAGATCCTTGTCTGTGGAATAGAGCATTCGACAATCGAATCTCATCATGCACAACTCAAGCAAGGAGATCTAGAAGCCCTTCAAATTGCCATTGAACAATATCCGATGAAGAATTCCAGTGAATGCTCGCACAGAGTATAAAATGTTCAAAATAAAAGAGGAGAATCTATTCATGATATGCACACTCGATTCACCTCTATTATAAACGAGTTCATCTTCCGGGGGGAAATCATCACAACCACCGAACCGGTAAGATGGTTGCTTGGTGTGTTACCGACATCGGGATAGAAGGAAATTCCATCTCGAAGCCAAAGATCTCAAGACGTTAATCGTCGACGAGCCCATCGAAACCCAAGACATACGGAAGTCAAAGATGCTCTATGATACTGGGCGTTAAAAGGAATGAAAGTTAAGAAAGAAAAGAAATCGTTCTCAAAAGCCGGAAGAAGAGATTCATGATGACGAATCCGAACGGCTTATCTTATACGGAGATTCCAAAAGATAATCAAGTAGAAAAGGAATCTCTTTAAGTCCGGAAGCTCCAACAGAACTTCAAGAGGAAATGACAACCGTTGTCATAAACAGAAACCCGGTCACTTCATGAAAAAAACTCGCCCCAAAACAGACAAGATAATCATGACAGATTGGGCCAGAGGAACCATATCCTCGACTAAGATTCGGAGAAGGAAAGTTGGTCACGATGAAATGGGTAAAGTAAGGCTTGCCGTACAAGAAGATTCCTCTAGAACTGAAATGAAATGATTCAGATATACAATAATGGCCATTGGAAGAAATATGTAAATATGAATCAATATTTGTTCTCATGGCCGATTCGATACTTCATGAGGATGACAACGAGGGCGAAGAAGCAAAGAACAATCTGTGCTTACCCATTGGAGAAGTGAAGGAACAAATCTGTAAGACAAGTTAATAGAATATCTCCTTGGAAAGGCAATTGAGAGAAGGGGTGGAAGTTTTTCCCAAAGGAAGAAGTGAAGCAAGTGAAACTTCCTCAAGCTTTCAAGAATCGAGCTAAAGACAACAAAACAAAGTCTCATTACCAAATAAATAAAAATAGGCTACCTACGGGAGGACTTGAAAGGACCAAGCTCGATTCGATGTGCGTTCAAATGGGACTCGTCCTCTCGATGTGATCACGTACGTACAAAAGTAAGGGAAGTGGTAAAGAAGGACTTGATTTTGAAGAAGAAGAAACATCCTACAACCCCAAAGCAAGTTTGTCTCCTCAACTGAAAATGGGCTATGCATACACTGTGGGCAAGCAGGTCACTAAAAGGAGGCATGCAAAGCAAAGATCAAGTCTATTCAGAGAAACGAGAAATATGTATTAAGAAAAGCTAAAATGGAAGAAACAGGTCCTCGAAAGAAAGGATCACCAGAAAAGAAAAGGGAAGTGCTACTATCATAGGCCAAAAGGAACCTGATTCACCCTTTTTTCAAAAGTAAAGGACCCAAACTTATCTAGGTACCCAAAACTAATTAGTGATATCATCCATGGGAAGGGAAAAGTGAAAGGATAGTGATAAATTAATTGATTAGGAGCACTACCATCTCAAACCGATGTATCTTCTTCCTTAAAGCTTTCACCGGAGGATGTAGCTTGGTAAATAAAGGAAAACTCACTTCCTGAGTCAAGTGGTGCCAAAATCAAGAACCAGATCTCTCAAACTCTTAAGAAAAATCATCATGAAAATAAGAAAGGTATTGGGCTGATAAGTGTTTTTCGACTATGTCTAACTCACTCTTATACCATTGCCAGCATGCGTGTATGACACAAATCCAAGAGAGTAAGCACAATGCAATGCACACTTCAAAGTTGTCTTTGTCTCAGTTCTTGTTTGTAGGATCCGATCCCCGATCAAAGTTAGTAATCCTTTCCCGCACTATATATGTGATTAAAACCGCAGGCCGATTGTCATACACCTTTCACCAAAAGAAATTCTCAAAATAACGTCTCCCACTAATCATTGCCTTTCTCATGAACCGACTCGTTCCCTCTTATTGCACCTTCTCCAAAGCGTCGCATAGGCCACCTTAAATACTTCCTTTGTCTCTCTCTCTCCTTCCATTAGAAATCCTCAGATCATTTGTGCATCTCTCTAAGCTTATTCCTTACACAACCCTGTTGTAATCTCCTTGCATTATCTCCTGTCACTAGGTGTTCTGTCTCTAAATGAAATTGGACTCCAACTCTTCAGATTCAAACTGTTTATCTTCCTCTGATCAAAATTTGAATGAATATTACCCCAAATCTCTCACACATAGTCCCTCTGAAACTCAAAAAGGAATAACAATGAGGAAATTCGCATCGCTGTCAGCTATCTCTATTCAAAGTGAGCAATGCAACCGAACTGATAGCAAGAAAAGAAAAACTGCGGGAAAGAAAAAGGTTGGCCTTATTTATCAAAAGGAAATTGATGAAGAAGAAGAGGAAGAAGAAGAAATTCCTCTATTTAGAAGGAATTCTAAGAACAGGGTGGAGGGAAAAATAGAAAGCACTCAAAATCTCAAATCTGAAGGAGACAAGAGTGAACAAGTTGAAAATAAAAGTTGGAGGGAGAGGGAAGAAGGTGATTAGGATATTCAATTTTCTTCTCAAAAGAAAAGACAAGTGGTGTTAAATGAGGAACTTGGTTCTTCCAAAAGATAAAAAGGTAAAGACAATCTGCACCAACAGAAGGTTCTTTTCGAGAGAATTCTCGATGTAAGCCTGCGGGAGGTATCTGGGATGAAAGAGTTAATGGAGATGGTAGAATTTCAAGGATGGACTCATCTCTTCACTCCACCAACACCCAGCGTGTATGAAGCTGAAGTTACTAAACCGTGCAGCGTCTTGGTCAAAATAGATGATGATGTTCTGGCCTTGACAAGAATGAAAAGGAGTTTGTGCTGACTGAGTCAATACTTGCACAAATCTTGGAAGTGAAGACAAATGGAGTGAGAACTGTAACGGGAAATGGCTCTACTGATTTCAAAAAGGTCATTGTAAAGATAGCAAGGTCTGCTTCAAAAGTGAGTCTTTACAAGCATGAGCTAAAACCTGAGCACCAACTGGTCTTTGAATTCGTCAGCAAAGCACTTTTGCCAAGAGCTACGAAAAACTCTAGCGTTACTGTCGCAGACCTCGTCCTCATAAAAGCTCTAATATCTTTTAAACTGATCAACCTATCACCTATCATGTTTGAGCATATGATAAAAGTGACAAGGACTGTGCAAGAGAAAACTGGTCTCCTATACGGCTTATTTTCCACAAAGATGTTTATACACCTTCAAGTGAAAATTGGTACCGCCTCTCTAGGGACAAAAGAGCATCTGGTCTCACTAGCCACTTTAGAAGATTGTGGAATCACACCTAAAGCAGCGGATAGTGCCAACACCTCCACCATCTCAATCTTGATTGAGGCTCAGGAGACAGCCATTGCAGAGATTCAGAAGCTTAAAGCAGAAAATGAACTTTTAGAAGAGAAATTAGTTGAACGAACAGAGGCCTCAGATTCTAGTACTGAAGAAGCAACTGAAATGGACAAACTGCAGGCTGAGAGGGACCAGCTAAAGTTCAAAGTGAATGAATTTCGGGACCAAATGCTAAAAGATCAACAAGCCTTTTTATGAAAGAGTTGACAAACTCATTCAAGCTCTAAACAGTGCCAAGAATCCCTCTTAGCCCCTATCCCCTCTGCTTAGATGCTGCCTTCTTTCTTTTGCCTGACATGACTGTTAGTATATTTGTAGTTTGAATCTGTATTTGTGAGTACTGACCAGATTACTCTCCTGTTTTCTACTTTCTATGTGGGCAAATTACATTTTCTTTTGCTTTATTGCTTGCTTGTTTCCCTCTAATTTTGCTTGTAGTCGTTGCCCCTCCGGGTCTGAGTTAATATGGCTGAACTTCTTACTAGCTTTCAATGCTTTTTGATAATGCCAAAAAGGGGAAGATATTGTGAGGTAACAGTGAACTGAACTGAACATGCGTGATTAAGGGGAAGACATATCGAAGAATTGAACTGAACATGCGGTGATTAAAAGGGAATGCATGTCGAATAATTGATGCTGTAAATTTACAATGTGTTGAGCAAGGGGGAGAACTGAAAGATTGATATGTGCTGATGGTGTGGCAATTTTTGTCTTCTAGTTGAAATTCGTATGTTGTTGCTAACATGTTGCAGGTGTCTTGAAAATGATGGTCTGCTTCGCAGGGGGAACATTGGGAAGCTGGTTCTCGGGGGAAACATTGTTTATAAGTTTGTCATAATCAAAAAGGGGGAAATTGATAAGCTCAAGTGCATTCATGTTTTGATGATTGTCAAACTGATTCAGAACTAGATAAGAGACCTGGTCTGCGATCTGCTCTCTGTGATACTTGCAGGGTAAGCAGAGATAGCTGTAAAGCTGAGCTACTCACTGCACAAGTACAGCAGTTGAGCTGGCCCATGCTTTAGGTCCAATATTGAATGAGTGGTCTCTATCCATCCCACATGCTTCCCACTCTATATACAACATGTTGCAACATATTGTGCATCACTTGGAAAACCTAAAAATCACCCAAAAGGTGCAGCCGTCACAAGACTCTCCATGTGTTCAACAAAGCTAATCACAAACTGAAGGATCTGTTTCCAATATAGAAGATGCTCTATTCTTTTAGTTTGTTTTAAGCTTTTTTTTCATGTGCTTTAACTTGTAAACCTACTCTTCTCGTACTAAATTCTCAAAGTGTGCTTGTTGGAAGTGTGTTTCCTCAAGCTGTTAAGTGGCAAATTAGGCTAGGATTAGTCTAAGTGTATTAGTGGTCATTGGCTAGAGTTAGTCAAGTGAAGGTGCTTGCAATCGGAGTATTGCAAGGGTGGAGGGACTATGAGGGTTTGTTCCTAGGTTACATAAGCGTTATTGTAAGGGTGAGGGATTATGGGAGTTAGTTCATAGCTTACGATAGAATTGTAACCTGAAGTTCCTTGTGTAGTGGAGTTGAAATTCTATTGGGGTAGGTGTGGTTTTTAATCCTTTGAGTAAGGAGTTTTTCACGATAACATCCTGTGTCCTTTACTTACTGCATTGCATAAGGGAACTAGTACTCAACCATGTCCCTCATATAATGTTTGGTGAGCGCACAGCCTTTAACACTTGTTTTTTACCACAAAATTTCAAAAGTCTTTTGGTAACATAATTCTAATTGAAAACTTTTCCAATTAATACACATGGCATATCTTTTAGTAATAAAACTTTTACAATTAATTCAATAACATAATTCTAATTTTAAAAAAATATGCAGTGTGCAATAATGATATTTTCGGATTAAGATTGATGATACAAAATATACAAAAAAGGAAATCTAATTAATATTACGAGTTTGGTTCACTCATTCTTAAGAAGGAATAACATAAATTTGTTGACTACCTTTTTATTTGAGTTCATTCCCATCAGACAATGTGATGACTCTACTGCTATAAATAAGCTCATGATGTTGAGACCCAAAATCACATTTTTCTTACTTTCTCAAATCAGTCTTGAATTCGAAATGAAAAGTGCTAGCCACGAAATCTAGATGGCCCAGCATAGAAACCATATGAAAGGTTTTTCCAAGCCCTAAAAAGGAACTAAGGCAGAAGCGTATAAAATGGGAATGCAATACCATGCTCCATTTGTTGGTGTGCCTCGACTTCCTTCTTTTTGGTTTTCAAGGCCTCCATCAGTTGTTGAAGTTGAATAAAGTTGAGTTCTTCAATTGGAGATTCCCACCAAAGTTCGTACCAATATCTTGTAGCCCCCCTTATTCCTTGAAGTGTTTCTCCATAATTTTTCTCCTTTATCAGGCCTGGAAGACTATGAGTCCCACCTTCTGCCCGCTTCTTAGCCAAATTTGGTGGAGTGGGGAAGATTAGAATTATTTTCGTCTTGAATCTAGCAACCTCACAAGGTACTATCCCTCATAAAAGAATTTCACGAGTATCCTCTCTTTATGGGTCAGCTTGGTATTTACCTCATGAACACTCTTATTTCGATGAGCTTCAATGAGGTGGTTAGGAACACTGCGAGGAAGCTATCCACGATTGAATCCACATAAGGGTGTCCAAACGAGTGAACTTTGTTGTCAGGGAAAAAAATCAACAGTGGCAATATCATCACCACATACAATAGAGAGTTCAATAGCCTTCTTAAAGAAGTCAGCGTGTCATTTAGAGAAAGTGACGTGTCAGTTGCTCTTATTCTGTATCTTCACCATCAATTTTCTTGCGACTGCTGCTCTTTCTTGCCATGGCTAAAACTCTAATTTGAACAAGTAAAAAAATGTGATTTTGAGTCTCAACACACGAAGAGTTTATTTATAGTGGTAAAATCATCACATTGTTTGATATAAATGAACTCAAATAACAAGGGAGTGAAAAAAATTATGTTAATTCCTTTTTCAGAAAGATTTGAACCAAACTCATAGTATTAATTGAGTTTCTTTCTTTATCTTTTTTTATCGTCAATTTTAATTTGTGAGGATCATAATCACACATTGCATAGTTTTCTTGATTAGAGTTATGTTACTATATTAATTGAAAAAGTTATATTGCACCAATAACATAATTCTAATTAAGAAAAATATGTAATGTGTGATTTTGATCTTTACAAATCAGCATTGACGATACATAGCAACAAAGAAATAAATCCAATTAAAATTATGAGTTTGGTTCAAATCTCCTGAAAAAATAAATTAACATAATGTTTTTCACTCCCTTTTTTATTTGAGTTCATTTCCATATAAAAATATGCTGATTTTACCACAATAAATAAACTCTTGGTGTGTTGAGATCCCAAAATCAATTTTTTTTTAACTTTTTCAAATCAGAATTTTAGCCATGGCAAGAAAGAGTAATAGTCGCAAAACAAATGATGGTGAAGTCACATTCTTTAAACGACACGCTGACTTCTCTATGATGGCTAGTGAACTCTCTATTCTTTATGGTGATGACATTATCATTATTGATGTTGTTTCCGTGAAAACAAAGTTTACTTATTTGGACACCCTTCTGTGGATTCAATCGTGGATAGGTTCCTCACGGTTTTTCTAACCACCTCATTGAAGCTCTTTGAAATGCGAGTGTTCGTGAGGGCAATACGAAGCAGACCCACAAAGAGGGAATAATCATAAAATTCTTCTATGAGGAAGAGTACCTTGTGAGCGTACTAGATCTAAGATGAACTAGTTCTACTCTACCCCATTCCACCTAATTTTGCAAAGAAGCGCGCAGAAGGTGGGGTTCATAGTCTTCCAGGCCCGACATAGGAGAAAAATTGTGGTGAAAAGCTTAAAGGAATAATGAGGGCTATGAGTAAGGATAACCAAAATTGGCAAGGTGAAGAAGCAAAACAAGAGCAATTATGGTAGAACATATTAGACCTTAATTGTAGAATATCTTAAAGGACCTGCATTAATTGTAGGTATTTTTTTTTTTGCTTCTTACTTTCTTGTGTATAATATGGATGTAATCTCTTGTGTTTACGTAATAAATAGACACATTCAATCTCCAGGCTCTCTCTTGTTTTTCGTTCTCTATTTCTAACATGGCATCACAATCTCGTCGAATTGTTTGAATTCATATTCACTCTTCTTTTCTTCTCGGGTTACTTTTTGATAGCACTTATTGCTTCATCACTTTGCTGGGTCTCTTCTATTTTTTCTCTCTCTTTGTAGACGTCAATTTATTGAGCGAATATTAAGGACAAGAATGACATTTCTCAACCTACTTCTGTTGTTTTTAGTGAGTCTAACTATAGTAATTGGGTTGAGGCAATGCGTAGTTTTCTGAAAGGGAGAAAGTTGTGGCGCTATGTCACTGTTGATTTAACCTGTCCAAAGCAAGGTGAGACTGCAACCGATGAAAAGTTTGTGGATCATTTGGAGGATTGGGATAGCCAAAATCATCAAATCATTACATGGCTTCAGAACACTTTTGTTCCCAGTATTCATCTCTAATTTGGATAGTTTGACGCTGCAAAAGAGGTGTGGGATCATCTCTCTCAACGATATACTCTGATCTTTCTCATCGTTGTCAACTGATAAGGAGATAGCTAGTCTGAAACAAGAAAAGAGGGAATCTATTTATGAATTCCTCTCTTAGATGGAATCCATTTGGAAACAATTGACCTTTTCCGAACCTACTTCGAAATTTTTTGATGATGCTACAAAATTTTAGATTACCGCAATAATGAGAGATTGATTCAATTCTTAATGGCTCTTACTGATGATTATGAACCAACCCGAGATGCATTGCTTAACCAGCAACCTTTGCCTAGTTTTAAAGATGCTCTTCCTCAACTTAAATCTGAAGAAACTCATTTGGGCCTTTCGCGACCAATGCATGATTTAGGTTTTGCAGTCACTAATAAGATTGGGGGCAAATTTTATCGCAATTGGAGTCAAATTGGTCACATTTTACACGATTTTCCAACTATTGAATGTAATAAATGTAAGAAAAAGAATCATATTTCTAGGAATTGTCCTCCAATATGCTAGTATTGTAAAAAGGAATATCACCTCGGAGCAGAAATAAATCGCATTTGAATCAGCCTTGAAAACCAGTACCAGCAGTAGCCAACAATTCTGGGACTTCATCAGTTGACCTTCAATATCACCTGATTCAAAACCTCTCTTCAACTTGTAACACCCTTGTAGCCCTAGTTACTTCCTCACATGACATACTCTTTCAAGATTTTCTCTTCTTTGATTGCTCTATCCAGCCCATTTTATATTATTACTCTGATGAATCCAATATGAATGTTAGTCAAAAAGGTTCTATTTCTTCATCAGATATTTCTTTGCCTGATACTTTGTGTTATTCCCAAATTAAATTTTAATCTTTATCTCAGTTGGACAATTGTGTGATTCTGGATATGATGTAAATTTTTCTTCTCGTAGTTGTCAAGTGCCGGGTTGTCAAGTGCCGGACTCTTAGACGGGATAAATCATTGGGAGAGGCAGTAAAGTTGGTGTATGTTTGAACTCACCAGTCTGCACGTACCTCAATCATCACCTGCGTCTCGATTATATGTTGTTGCTTCTAGTTTTCCACTGTCCTTGTGACATCAACATCTTTGTCATTATTCTTTGAGTAAACTTCACCCTTTAATTTCTATTGGGTTGTTAGGTCATGTTGATGAGAAAAGTTTGGATTGTATTGTATGTCAACAGGCCAAACAACCTGCTTTAGCTTTTAATAATAAAACTTTTATTTCAGAGTCTCCTTTCGATCTAATCATTCTGATGTTTGGGGGCCTTGTCCAATACTGAGCATGATTGGATCACGATACTTTTTCATTTTTATCGATGGTTTTTTCCGGTTCACATGGATATATCTTATGAAAAATCATTCAGAATTATCTCAAATCTATATTAGTTTTGCTAATATGATTAAAACTCAATTTGGTAAAATTATCAAAGTTCTTCATTGTGGTAATGCTATGGAATATTATGATTCTAAGCTTTTGAATTTCTTGTCTGAAAATGGTACACTTTCTGAATTCTCTTGACGCGATACCTCCCAACAAAATGGATGAGCATAACGCAACATTGTCATATCCTTAATTGTATTCAGGCCATGATTATCTTGTCTTGAACGTTGTTGGGGTGAAGCAGCTCTTACGGGAGTATTTACTATCAACAGACTCTCATCGTCTATTATTGGAAACGTGTCTCCTTATGAACGACTTTATAAGGTAGCTCCTGACTCTATTACTTAAAGTATTTGGTTGGGCTTGTTTTGTCCATCTTCAACCACATGAATACACAAAATTATAACCTTGTGCTCGTGTTTGTTTCTTTTTGGGATATGGGATAGAACATAAAGGTTATTGTTTTTGGGATCCTGTCTCAAATAGTGTTCATATTTCTCATCATGTTTTCTTTTGGGAACATATTAAATTTTCCTCACTATCAAAGTTTGAGTCTATTCCATCTAGCCGAGTGTCATTCTTTTCTAATCTTTCTGTTGAGCTCTTTCAAAGTGATATTGATGCAGGTTCATCTAGTAAGTTAAACATTGCACCCCACGGTTCAATTATTTCCTTTGATGAAGCCCCCTCTGATGGTCTAGTTCATGAGAATAGTACAAAATCCACTTCTCATGATGAATCTCCAATTGATGGCCCCACACTTGATACTAATACTGATCCCGAGGTACCCTCATCTTTTCTTCTTCCTGATAACACTGTATCTTCTTCTAAACATCAAGAAAGAAAGGAAAATCGTCCTAATTATCGTTGTGATTATCAATGTTATAGTATCATGCTTGATATACACGAGCGTTGTACATACAGAGAGGCATCTACTGATCCTTGTTTGCAAAAGAAACTATGAAAGAAAAATTGCAGGCTTTTGAAAAGACTCATCCTTGGTAGTTAGTTGACCATCCTTCTGAAAAGACTCTTGTTAATTGCAAGTGGATCTACAGGATTAAGACACAATCTGATGGCTTTGTTGAAAGATACAAGGCTCGATTGGTCGCTAGAGTATTCACTCAAGAGTGTGGAATTGATTAAGAGGAGACCTTAGCTCTAGTAGCTCGTGCAACCTCATTTGGACCCTTTTTGATGTTGCAGCAACTAAAAGGTGGGTACTTTCTCAAATTAATGGCAAAAATGCTTTTCTTAATGGATATTTGGAAGAGAAGGTTACATGAAACCACCACCGGGATACAGTTTTCCTTCCAATAAAGTATGTCATCTTCGCCATGCATTATATGATTTGAAACAAGCTCCACTAGCTTAATATACCAAGTTTAATTCTATATTGAGCAAACTAAGGTTCTCTTCTAGCCCACATAATAGTGCTCTTTTTGTATGCAAGACAACACAAGGTATTGTTCTTTTGCTTCTTTATGTGGATGATATGGTTATCACTGGTGATGGTACTGCTGGCATTTAAGAGGTTAAAGAATTTTTAAGTACCAATTTTGAGATGAAGGATTTGGGTTCTCTCAATTATTTCTTGGGCCTCGAAGTTCTCACATCTGATGATGGTATTTCTCTATCTCAAGTTAAATATGCTTCTGATTTGTTATCAAAAGTGGGTATTAGCGATAATAAAATAGAGAGCACAACTCTTGAGCCTAATGTGCGATTTTCTCCTACTGATGGTACTTTGTTGTCTAATGCCACTCTTTATCGGACACTTGTTGGTAATCTTATCTATCTGACTATTACTCATCCAAATACCAATTATGTTGTTCACATAGTTAGTCAATTCATGACCGCACCTCATTCTACTCATTATGTTGTTATTTTTCGCATTCTTTGTTATGTCAAAGAAACTATTTTCTAGGGACTTCATTTTTCTGCTAATTCTTCTCTTAAATTACAAACATATGTTGATGCTAATTGGGGGCGTGATCCCATTGATAAACGTTCTACTATAGGTTATTGTATTTTTCTAGGAGATTTTCTTATATCATGGGGAAGTAAGAAACAAACTCTAGTATCCCGAACAAGCACTGAATTAGAATATCGAGCACTTGCTGACACTACCACTGAGATTAAATGGCTTCGTTGGTTATTGGATGTAACGATCCGTTCGGTCGTTTTGAGCATTTTACTCTTTTCCTTAAAAAAAAAAACCTTTCCCGTAGTTTGACTTCCTGTATTTAGGACTTGCAGGGATGGGTGGCGCACTTTTCGAGTCCATTAGGTGAGTCTTGCTAGGTTTTGAGGATTTTAGAGTTTTCAAAGTTGAATAAGTGAAAAGAGTTGACCAATAGTTGAATTTTCGATAATTGCATTCGGGATTGAATTCTAATAGTTCCGTTAGGTCCAAAATGAGACTTTTGAATTATTGAACTCTTGGTTCGGGTTTCGAGGTGTCCGTGTGTGTTTTGGGTCTTTGGTTAGGATGTTGGTTTTGGTTTGGTTGGGGTTGACTTGATTCAACGCCGGGTCAAGGTGATCTCTTTGGAGAAATTCGAGTGTGCAAACGTGTTCATGGCGTGTTTTATGATAAGAGTGCATTTTGTTCTTTGTTCGTAAGATTCCGAATGAGTTTCGGGTGTTGGATTGGAAGAATTGGGACTTAGCTTTTACTCCAAGTTTCTGGTGCATTCGCACCTGCGGCCATGGGTGCGCAGGTGCGGAGTCGCATCTGCAGGTAACTCCGCACCTGCGATCTAGCAGGTCCTTTGTAAAGCTCACACTGCGCAGATATTTTTTCGCAGGTGTGGCGTCGCGCCTGCGGGCAATGCCTCGCACCAGTGAGGATCACTAAACCAGTGTATAAAATCCCCATTTCAAGTCTTTTTTTCCCATTCACATAATTTGAGTTCCACACTTCGGTTTTGGAAGATTTGAGTGGGGAAATTCATCTTCTTCATGAGAGTAAGTTTCTAAGCTCAATCCTTGTTATTATCAATGAATCTTTACTTTATTTTACCTTTCCTTTCATGATTAAGGTAGGAAAACTTAGGGTTGAAACCACTTATAAGAGTATATGGGTTATATGTGATTAGATGCTTAGACTTAGGCATTTGAATCTTTCTTGTGGATTTAGACTTATTAAACAATGGGTAAACTTTTCCTAGAACAAATTTACCAATTCAATCCGGGTTTTAAATGAGTTGACTTAGGGTTTTTAGCACATTTCGGGATTTGGGTGAATAATAAAATTGAAGGCTCATTTGTGATTAGAAGTTGATGATAATTAAGATTGTGACTAATTAGAACATGGGTACGGAGGATTTGATTTAAAGTTTCAATTTTGCCCTTGTGGGAAGTGGTCACTTTTGGGGTGTTGTTTTTGGGTTCCACTTGGAAGTATGACATTATGGGCGTCCATAGATTTGTGTTCTAACGTAGAATACTTATTTGATAGACTTCGATCATTCAGAGTCTCTTCGTAAAGGGAAGGCTTTGGCTTGATTTTTCGTGGATTTCACTCGGCCTTCGAAGTAGGTTACGGCTTACCATTGTTAAACTCCGATTAAAGAATCTTATGTAATGGTAGATGTTGAAGGGGAAAGCATGATTGGCCTTCGGGCATGATTGTGGTGATAAATCCACTGGTTTGGTATAGACGTTGTTATGTGGGCTTACCACCATGTAGTGCATTTTTTAGACATGAAATTCTCGTTCTAGACTTCTAAATCCTCAAAACCTCAAGCATGCATGATTATTAGAGTCAATTGATCACGATTTCAAGCAACAACACCCCAAAATTTTCAAAAATTCACAAAACCACCCTAAACACCCGACCCGAATTTATTCTTCAATTTTAACCCAATTTAGAACCATTACGATGGTGTAACAAAGGATAGTCATAATATATATCTTTCGATTCCATTCTAAATTAGAGGAAAAAATAAGAGAGCATACCTTATTGAAGCAAATTTAAAGAAAATGTAGATCCTTTCCTTCATAAATCCGACGTTCTCCCGAAAGTTTTTTTTTCCTTTTCGTTGTATTTTTGGTTGTGGGATTTGAGAGTAATGAGGGGTGTGGAGTTTTATTAGTGGGGTTGCTTAAGGATTTGATTCTTTTGGGAGGAGTTGTAATGGTTGGAAATGGGAAGGAAACTTTTCCTCTACCCATTTTTTTGAAACTGCTCGACGGCCGCACCTGCGGAATGATTTATGCATCTGCGAACTCACATATGTGAGAAATTCTTCGCTTGTATGAACTTCCTTCTTCGGCCATGTTCGCATCCGCGGAAGCCCTCTGCTTCTGCGAATCCGCCTCTGCGGATTTCTATTCACACCTGCGAGATTTCTTTTTCCAAAGAAGTCCGCCCCTGCGGACAAAAAACCGCTTCTGTGCTCTCGCACATGTGAACGTATTCTCGCAGATGCGCTCTCTGCACTCTTCATCAGGAAACACTGGGCAACCACTATTTTGGTGTAAAGTCCGACACCCCAATCTATATGGAAGACCGTGCGAGGGATTCGCGGGTTATCATAGTCTCCAACATGTGTTCAGTCATCAGATCTAATTTGAGACATCATAGAGGGATAGAGCGCCTTAAGGATTACAACGTTGCCATTCTTTATCATCTAAGCAAGGGAAGCAATTCTTGGTGGTGAAGGGGTTGAGGATAAAGGGCGTATGTGTGTTCCCGGTATGGGTGACTTGTTTAAGTTGACTTTAGAGGAGACTCACAGTTTAGACTTTCCATCCATTCAGGTACTACGAAGGTATTTCGTGACTTAAAAATAACATATTTAGTAGAAGAGGATAGCTACGCACTTCAGGGTATGGTCACAAGAAACTTGAGTAAGTGCGATGATGTTTGGGTTTTGTGGTTGGGTTAACTGAGTCCGCGCTCTACATTTCGGTTCAGACTACCTACAATTCAGAGAAGCTAGTAAGGGCCCACATTAAAGAGATTGTCTGAGTTCATGGAGTACTCAATTCTATCATTTTAGGCCCAGGTGATTAATACACTTTTCGGTTCTAGAGTTTTCATTGCAGGCTTGCGTATTTGATTTGGGTGGTCCCGGGGACCAGTTCTGACCCTTTGGCAGAGTTTACTTACGGCAACAGTCATCACTGGTGTATTAGCATGACACCCATTGAGGTGTGGTACGGTAGGAGATGTGTTCCCTGATTGGTTAGTTCGATGCATTCGAGGTGAGACTTTGGGCACTGGTATGTTGAAGGAATCCTTGGCGAAGGTGAAGAAACTCTAGATATAGCGTCAGTAAGGGTACAATGGAAGCACCGTCCAGTGGAGGAAGCTGCACGAGTGACCAAGACTAATTTGTGTAGTAGAAAATTCGCTGCTCCTTACTGATTTCAGTACCCCTCCCCCCCTCTTAGTTTCTTTTCTGTTCGAGGATGAATGGTTGTTTAATTGGTATATGATGTAACTAACTATTTGGTCATATTGGGCATTTTACTCTTTTCCTTAAAAATAACTTTTCTCGTAGTCTGACTTCTTGTATTTAGGACTTGCGGGGATAGGTGATGCGGTTTTCGAGACCATCGAGGAGTCGTGGTAGGTTTTGAGGATTTTAGAGTCTAAGTTGAATAAATTGAAAAAGTTGACCAAAAGTTGACTTATGGATAATTGCGTCCGTGACCGAATTCTAATAGTTCTGTTAGGTCCAAAATGAGATATTTTGAATTATTCAACTCTTTGTTCGGGTTCCAAAGTGTCCGTGTGTGTTTTGAGTCTAGGGTTGGGATGTTGGTTTTGATTCGGTTGGGGTTGACTTGAGTCAACACCGGGTCAAAGTGATCTCTTTTGAGAAATCTAAGTGCGCGGACGTGTTCGTGACATATTTTATGATAAAAGTGCATTTTGGTCTATGTTCAGAACGTTCCAAATGAGTTTCGGGTGCTGGATTGGAAGAATTGGGACTTAACTTTTATTCCAAGTTTCTAGTGCATTCGCACATGCAGGGATGGGTGTGGAGTCGCACCTGCGAGTGTCCCTCCGTACTTGCGATCTAGCAGGTCCTTTATGAAGCTCGCACCTGGGATATTTTTCTGCAGGTGTTGCGTCGCGCCTGCGGGCGATGCCTCGCACCTGCGAGGATTGCTGAACCAGATAATAAATCCCCATTTCAAGTCTTATTTTCCCATTCATATAATTTGAGTTCCATACTTAAGTTATGGGAGATTTGAGAGGGGAAATTCAAGTTCTTCATGAGGGTAAGTTTCTAAGCTCAATCCTAGTTGTTATCAATGAATCTTTACTTTATTTTACCTTTCCTTTCATGATTAAGGTAGTAAAACTTAGGGTTGAAACCACTTCTAAGAGTATATGGGTTATATGTGATTAGATGCTTAGACTTAGGCATTTGAATCTTTCTTGTGGATTTTAGACGTATAAAACAATGGGTAAACTATTCCTAGCACAAATTTACCAATTCAATCCGTGCATTAGATGATTTGACTTAAGGTTTTTAGCACATTTTGTGATTTAGGTAAATATGAAATTGAAGGCTCATTTGTGATTAGAAGTTGATGATAATTAATATTGTAGCTAATTAGAATATGGGTAGGGTGAATTTGACTTAAAAGTTTTGATTTTGTCCTTGTGGGCCCGGGGTCACTTTTGGGGTGGTGTTTTTGGGTTGTACTTAGAAGTATGGCATTATGGGCATTCATAGATTCGTGTTCTGACGAAGAATACTTATTTGATAGACTTCGATCATTCAGAGGCTCTTCTCAATGGGAAGGCTTTGGCTTGATTGTTCGTGGCTTCCACTCAGCTTTCGAGGTAGGTTGCGGCTTACCTTTGTTAGACTCCGATTAGAGAATCGTATGTAATGGCAGATGCTGACGGGAAAGCATGATAGGCCTTCGGGCATAGTTGTTGTGATAAATCCACTGGTTTGGTATGGATGTTGTTATGTGGGCTTGCTGCTATATTTGTTATTAACTATTGATTGTTGATTGATTTTGCTAGTTACCTGATATCTCACTTACTTCATAAAAGGGAAAGAATTATGTATTGATGACTGGAGTCGTGTTCGGCATTCATGAATTCATCTTTTGTTCCATGATCTGCGATATTGTTTAAATGATTTCTATGCATTGGCATACCATCCATTTTCCTGCATTTTTTGTTACAATGATGAGAAAGTGATTGATAATGTCTGAGGTCTTTGCCGGAGATGTAGTTGATTGATAGCCTCCGAGTTTTTTGCCGGAGAGCGAGATATGTTGATAGCTTCTGAGGTCTTTGCCGGAGAGCGATGTGGTACATGGACTTTGTGGGTCCCCCATGGGTCATGACTTTGAGGCAAAGGCCTTAGCATGTGTGTACGGATTGCAGAGGAGGCCTGGGGGGCATTGCATTACATTCCATTGCATTGCACTACATCTACACTCATTCATTTACTCGCTGACTGTCTTACTTGGCATTTTTATACACTCAATCTGATCTTATACTTGAATATGTTCTGTGATTGTACTTGATTGCTTATATCTCCTACTTGTTAATCTCTTCCTACTCGTATGAGTTATCTAATCGTTGTCGGCCTATGATGCCTACGAGTACTAGTGTTGTACTCATACTACTCTTGATGCACTCCTTATGGGGTACAGAGTTGATCCGGCTTATTGTTTGAGACTTCGCGACTGGTCCCGAGGATGTTCATCAGAGGCTTGGGGTGAGCTATTAGATAGATCTGCAGCCCTGAATCTCTTCCCATGTTATACTGTCTACTTTATGTTCTATAGATACTGCTGCATTCATTTACTTAGAGTTTGTTATGTCAGTACTTGGTTAATGTATTCTTTTAGCAACTCCTGTACAAGTTATGACCGGGTTTTGGGAGTTGTAATACTTTCAATTGTTCCGCACTGTTGCCTTTATTTAAAATTGATGTATTCATTTATGCTTGTCTTTCGTTCGAGGTTTTTTATTAAGGAAAGGGTTCACCCACTAGGAGGGATAGTGTGGGTGCCCTCATGACTTGCGAAATGGGTCGTGACATTGTTCGACATGAATGTTCCTCAATCTTCTTCACTATTCTTTATTGTGATAATTGCAGTGCTATTCAGATTGCTCATAATGATGTATTTCATAAGCGTACAAAAATAGGATAAATTATATTAAACATCCATATAATCTAAGTTGGTGCTCCGATTTAATTTGGAATTCCTCTCAGCTTCTGGCGGATAAAAAAATATGAAGTACTTTCTCTATTATAATTTATATGTCAAAGCACAAAACAGAACTCTTTCTTCACGCAGGATTTAAATCTTCCTTGGAGAATTGTATGAAGAATGGCATCAAAGAAGCCACTAGCTTGAGGTTTAGACTTTAGAGCACAATAAAATTAATATTTTTGGAAACAAAAGTCCTATAGTCATAATAATTAACAATTTAAAATATTTAAAGGCATATGATAAAATCCCGCTTTAAAAAATTATTTGACTCTCATAATCCGAGCACTACCACATAAATTAGGACAGATGGAGTAATACTTTCGTGCTAATTGAGGCACTAATGAAGTTTTCACAAGTTAGATTGATTACAAATCTATATATAATATAAAGCTAGGCATAGACAAGGTGATGTGGCACCTCTCTATGGCCTCCATTCCTATTTATCTTTTTTCTCCTTTTTTTGGCTTTTTTCTTATTTTTTTATCATTATAATTCAATTAAACTTATTCTATTAATTATAGGCCATAAAGTTCCTCTACTAAAGTGGGGTTAATGTGTGTAGTCGTGGGTTTCATGGTTGTAATCGTGGGATTAATGCAGCCTGTATACCTTCTCCATTGCCTTCCCTAAATTATAATGTTTGATTACACATGTGCAGGTTAACAATGACTCTTTATCTTCTCTTATTTATTCCATTTAGGTAGGTTACTTAGGTGAAGAAACTAATCATTTAACCTTCTTTATTACATGGAGCACTTATCATACATTAATTTTGGATTTTAAGACTACCCGGAACTCATTAGTATGAATGTATAAAGGCTCCATCTTGCCTATTTCGTATCATGAGACGCTGGGGAGACCTTTGAGTCTCCAGATTTTTGGATATCTCTTTGCTATCATTCCTTTCTTTCCTACGTTTCTTTTTTTCCTTCTTTGTTAATTGATTGGTTGTGCTAAGTACTGCTCTTGCACAAGTTTTTGTTGTCCTTTATTAAGAGTTGTTCTTCAATATAAAAAATGAGTTGTGTCAAATTATCACCTTGTGCACTCTCTCTCTCTGATCTTAGAGATGTCTCTTGAATTTTTAAGGTATTGAAGGTTAAAATTTAGGAGCAAACTGCTATTTTAATGGCGATCATTTGTTCATGGAATAGCGATTGCTTTCAAGATACACATGATAAGTATTCTTTCCTTTTGATACTCTTCTTTTTTGTAATTTATATTTTCTTTACCCGCTTGGAGATAAATTTCGTTGTGGTTATAATATTCACATTAGTAGCATTTTATTTATCTATGTATATATGGTGATTTTTATATGTTTTTTGAATATTCATTATGGTAACATGTTGTGCTATGTTTTTGTTAGTAGTAGTACTGCGACAACGGTATACCCCTTTTAGTATGGCATGTTGAATTTGTCGTGGCCTTTATTACAGATCGGAGAAATTTTGCAAAGAACTCGTTTTCCTATTTATGTTTCAAATCAGTTGGAGACAATTTGATGTCCATTTTGTAGGAATATCGAAAGTTGAGCGCTGATGATGATGGCTTCTTTCTGCTTAATTCATATTTATCTTTTTTTGGCTCTTTTTAGAGACAAATCAACCTAATAAATCCTTCAACCCCTTTAATTTTATCATTTTTATATTGCCTTAATTCTTTTCTAAATAAGTCTCATTAATTTCAATTCTTAATTAGTCTCATTAATTTCCTTTTTAATTATTTTAAGAATGGTGACGTTTCGAAAAAGAAGTGTAACGCAGGGAGGGTAGAGGACCATTCATCTTCCCCTATTGAAGTATATTTCTTTTCATATAATAACTACAAATATTTAACAACAGACCTCCACCTTCTGACATCTTCTCAAACATGTTCTTCTACTTCTTTTCCTCTTTTATGAACTATCCATAAAGACAACAATCAATAGCAATGATAAAGGATATTTAAGGTAAGTTTTTGTATATATGATTATGATCACATCATTGAGGAGATTCATTAACTTTTGTTCTTCATTTTCAATATGATGTTCCATGATCTCAAATATAATGCAAAAGTGAATTTCATTTCATAGTTTGCATGCCCTTTTATAAGTTACTATCATATGGTGATTTTTTTTTCATTCTTTATTTAACAGGTTTTTAGAGTAATGGTGCTCTATTCGTAACGCTCCAAGAATAGTGGTCAAGGGTAAACGTCAAGACTCCACGACTGAAAAGAGACGGCATTACTGCACTGCTACTTTAATTTCACTTAATTACCAGATAGTACCATATATTCGTAATAATTTCCCCCAAAAAATTGCACTGATCATAGAACTATATAATAGTTGGAAACATTTCCTTCCAATATATATATATATATATATATATATATATATATATATAAGTTCCAAAAGGCATTCAACTGATCACCCTTCTTCAAGAATAATTTCACCCTTGAATAGTAGTATAAGTCTAGCTAGCTTATTGATATGTTTGAGGTAAGTTCATCTCCTTCTATAAAAAATATCTCCAGTCTTCGGTTTTCACTGATCCCGTCTCTTAAACTTTGAGATCTTAAAGCCAATAGGAAAATACTTCTTCTTTTCATGGAAAAAATAACCTTATTATTGACATAGGGGATTAAGGTTTCACCATGGTTTCAGTTTGGTTCATTTCAATCTGAGATGGCTATGAAACAACTTGGTGGCTGTGTGTCTCAACACTTATTTTGATTGATGGACTTACGAATAATATAGCATTTTCATAGATGTTCTTTCACTTATTTCATGATAATAGTATTTTTGCTTGGGAAAAGGGGACGACACAAATGTGATCCTTTATTTTCTACAGAGTATTTTGAAACCTATTCCTTCTGAAACAAAATATATAGTATAGATGCATATGAATGTTGGAATATCTAATATTTGGTGACAACAGTCCAAGAAAAGAGGCTTACTACTTTATGTTGTTGTTGTTTTCGTTCACCACCTTATTTTTAAAAATTCAGGAGTCTCTTAAACTACTCAACTTTTCTCATTCTTCTTTTGTTGTTGTTGTTTTCACCACCTTATTTTTAAAAACCCGTGAGTCTCTTAAACTATTCTCAACTTTTCTCATTCTTCTGTAATTAGTTATTTATTACTTAACTGAACATCCATTTATGTGCTTTTTTTTTTTCGACATCTCACCTTTTGGCTGTCCCTATAGTTATTTATTTATTCTAAATAATTTAACATTTATGTATATGCTCTGTTAAAAAAAATGTGGTCTTAAAGAGGTGACACGACACTTCTCTTAAATCAGAAATTGCATTTATTATTATTTTTTAAAATCTACATGCTGTTAAAAATTATTCATGACCGCGCGAAGCGCGGTTTAGTTTACTAGTTTACTATAACGTTCAAATGCACCCCTTGTTTCCACAATGCAACATGGTATTAATGGATGTTATTGATGCACGAGGTCTATATTTATTGCTAGAAAACTTGTCTGTGCTACGTGCGGTTGAAAAAGTATTCATTATACTTATGAGATGATACAAAAAAAGTAAGAATATTTAGAACATTCTAACATTATTTGAATGAAAGGATCCTAAATAAAAAAAATAATGAGGAATATAATGATTAATTGATCATTTGTATTCCAAACTAAATTCAATGATGTATCAGTTGAAGGACAACATATTACAGGTGGATATTTATTATAACACTAGAGACCAGACCCTGTGCCAAAGACGGGCCCAATATATTTTATAATTTGATCTCTATGTAATTTCAAGAATTTTTCAATATATTGCACGACGTTTCTTGACTGTGAAAAAGTAGAAGTTTTGGGAGCCCGTACAGGTTTAAAAATTTGTGTTATGATATATGTTCTTTTGTTTCAGATTATTTAAAATGCTTCGAGAAGATATATATTTATATGGTATTAAATCATCTCATTAAACGTAAAATGAATAGCGGATAAATATTATTAATATTGGTAAAAATATTACTCCATTAAGAACAATAACAAATAGTAATGATGAATGCAAAATTATGTTGTGCATATATACAAATTCATGTATTAGTGTTAGCTGCTAGAATTATAAATGTGTATTAGTAATTAATTTTGAAGTGTCAAAACAACAGAGAGAGAAGACCCAGGAAAAAGCAGCTATGTACTTTACTAATATGAGCTCAGCCTATTCATGCTTTTGAAATATTTATAGAGAGCTCTAAGTACTTACAAATTTTACATAAATACCAATGGCAGCTAAAGTAATAAAGCTATAATTAAAGGTTATGAATTAAAAGTTAAAAGGTATAGCTTAAATGGGTCCCACAATTTCACAAAAGTTGTACACACTTTTTTTTCAAATAGTAATTAAATGAAAGTGGACTGGGCTTTTTGTCCAATAGGTGGAAATGTACAAGTATAAAGCAGTTAGGTGCAATAACCTGAAAATACTGAAAATCCAAAAATACCCCTCGGCTAGAAGCATGCATGTCAACTAACAGCAGCCTGCTTCTAGCCGCTTCTATATAGTAGTAATTTACTTGATCGCCACATCAAAAGAAGTTTTAGTGATTTTCTCTCTCCATTCGAGTATTTACTTCTAATCTTCCTCCGTCTCAAAATAAGTGTCACTTTAACAAAAATTACAATATTAAAAAATCAATAAATATAATTTGAGTTTACTTTAACTACTCCAATTTGTTAGATGATTTTTTAGAATTGAGCAATATTAAAGAGGACTACTTCTTTAATGCTAAGGGCATAGTTGGAAACACATGCCAATTTATGTCTTGAATTCCAAAATGACACTTATTTTGGGATAATTTTTTTTTTTTAATAAAATGACACTTATTTTAGGATGAGGGAGTATTAGTCTCCATTTACTCCCATAAATGTAAGGTATATCTCCGCTAAATCCATTAAATCTCATTAAATTTCTCTACTTACCAAGCAATCTATTTAAGATTTTGAAATCTCTTGGCTAACCAAATACAAACTTAGAATCAGAAGTGGTGATAGATATGATTGATAGTTTCTTGTGGGCTTTTTATCTTTTCAATCTATATATAATATAAAGCTAGGAATTAGAGAAGTGATGTGGCACCTCTCTTTGGCCAAAAATCATATTTATCTTTTTTCTCATTTTTTTGACATTTTTTTCTTCATTTTTATTACTTATTATTGTACAAAAATAAATGTGTCAATTACCACTCCTCTATTCATTCCTATTCTTTAATGTTAATATTTAAACGTCTCAATATTTACTACTCCACTCATTCCTATTCAATATTTTAGTTCTTCTTCCCTCTCATTATTCAAGACGTTACAAAAGTAACTACCCCATTAATTAGATTTATTTGGAGCATTATTCCAACATGCCTAACGTGGTGACTGATGTGCCATGAAATTACGGGATATTCGATGCTAATTCCTTAAGCTTTTGTGACTCCTCAAGCACTTTTGGTGTTACTTTTCGTGTATTTATGTCGTTTTGTAGGATAAGATATCTGGAGAGCATAACGAAGCAAAATGGAGCAAAAATAGCTGAAATGCGGCACATGCGAGTAGCATGTTGTGCATGTGAGCAACACTTGCTGCAGCATGTGCTGACAGAGCTGTTTGCACAACATGCTATAGTTTGGTGCAACATGCGACACCATATGCGAGTAGCATGTTCTGCATGCAGGGTATTTTTGTCCACAATTTGTTCCCATTTTGGAATGTTATAAATACTCTTTTAGGGTTTTGTAAAACTCATCTTTGGCATAAAACACAAGTTCTTGGTGGCTAGGGTTTACACCACACTTTGAAATTGAAGATTTGGTTGAGCACTTTCTTGAACTTTTACTTCATTTCTTTAATTTCTTGCTTTGTAATGATTATTTAAGTGTGTAGTATTTCATTTCTATACTTGAACCTTGTTTATGGAAGTATACATTGTTAAAGTTTGAATTGAAACTCTTGTTTTGCTTATGTATTCAATGATTTTTATTCCTAATGAAGTGGGTCTTTGTTTCTTTAATTAATATCGTTTTGAATGATTCTTAAGGGAGTAGCTAACCCTAAGACTTGCCCATTTACTTTGATTGAGCTCGGAAGAGGAAATCTAGGTTGGGAAAGATTAATTAACAAGAATTTGGGTCATTAAACCCATCTAATAACTTGAGCTCGGAAGAAGATAGTTACTTGAGGTTAAATTGATTGTGCCTAATATCACACTCTAAGGCTTGGAAAAGCTTAGAGTGAAATTCATTGATTTGGTTGGAAGACTTTCAATGAGATTTTAGAAATCATTATCTATTAACACAAACCCACTCTTAGTTGTAAAATCGTGAAATACATTGGCTCGTTACTTAAGCGTAATTTCCTTTGTATCCATACTTGTGGCCATTGATCATTTTACCCGCTTTCTAGTTAGATTTATCTTTGTTAGCTGTTAACACAAAAACCAAATATTGAAAAAGTGTTTGGCTTAGCGTAGTGGTGATAATTCCTTACTTGTTTAAATCGCCTAGTATATTGTTCCCTGTGGGATCGACCCAGACTCATAGTTGGGTAAATTATATTGCGACGACCGTGTACACTTTCTCTTTAGGAGTGAATTTGGACGTTATCAATTTTGCCGCCGTTGCCGGGGAACAATTTGGCGTGTTTGGGTTAGTTGGGGATTTTAGCTTACTTGCTTTGGTCCAAACTTGTGAATATTTGAAAATGTGTTTGTGATTTTTTTTAATTTTTTTTTTTTTTGGTGTTTTGTGTTTAGTTTTTATTTTATTTTTACTTTTGTCTCTACAGCATCTTGGAATGAAAATGGATTTGATGGTTGCAATTCATATTTTGATGACCCATGTCCATATTGTGGAGGACCCCACTTTTGGCAAGATTGTGAAAATGCTCCTGGGAGAGAGATGTGTGCACCGTCTCAATTCTATGATGGGAATATTTGTAATATATATGGTGGTCAAGGTGGACATTGGGGTGATTGTCCCAATTATTTTGCTCCCCCTCCCCCAAGTTGTTCTAACGAAAATGCTAGTTGTGCTTTTGAGTTTGACAGGGATAATGACATGGCAAGTGAAGGACAAAGTGCTGGATTTGAAGGTATCATGGCAATGCTCCAAACATACTTAGATCGGGAAGCTAAGATGGAGGAAGAGCGAAAACTCATCCAACAATTCATTTTAGAAAATGGAGAAGCTATGAAAAGAATGAATGATTCATTAGAGGATGCAAATTCCTCAATTGTCATGGAAGTGTCGACTCCTCAAAATGAAATGGTTGAAGAAGAGATTTCAATTTTAAAAGATAAGCCCGAGAATTCTTGTGACCACAACGAAAGTTGTGAAAGTGAAGAAGTGAATTCAACTTGAAGAAGAGCAAAACCTTGAAGAAGAAATCTCCAATTCTCAAAAAGAAGAAGTTGAGGAAATTTTGAAAAGCATAATGGGGAGGAATGAAAAATATGGGCAAGTCTTGACCAAATTGTGGGAACAAGTTCAACATGGAGATCATGATACTATCCAAAAGGTGTATCTCACCATGGATGGATTTTTACAAGAGTTGGACGACTCTCACAATGAAGAAAAACTTGACAAAATGGAAATTTTGAGCCAAGATTGGTTAATGAATCAAGCTCAACAACTTGAAGCCTATGGGGATCACCGTGAAGGCATTTCATGGATGATGGAAGAATTTCTAAAAATGCTTGTTGAACAAAGTCAAGAAGTGGAGCTACTTGAAATTGCTATCCGTAAATTGGAGGCCGAATTGAATGCAAAGATTGAGGCATGTGATGCTCAATATCAAAGGGCCATGGATTGTAGTTTTGAGTTGGTTTCCAATGAAGAAGAGGTCAAGATTGATTTTCATGAGCTAATGGTGAATTGCCAACCGACCAACCCAAAAATAGTGAATGATGCCGAAGTTGAAGAAATGATACTAGAGTTGCATAAAAAAGTTCATAAAATAATTTTTGAAGACTCTAGTTCATTTTTGGGTGAGGATGTCAAAGATGAGGCAAATTTGGAATTGGGGCGCGTTGGATCACATTCCAATCATTTTTCCACATTGTGCTCGGTTGATGAAACGGAAGTTGAACTAACCGAGCCTATGGAGGATTGTGGAGATGAAGAAGAAAGCGTCTTTATTTTGAAATTTGCAATGCCAAGAAGACAAAATGACATTCCTCACTTAAAGGCCAAGAAGTGCAAAATGCGACATTCGAGAGTTGGCCTCTTTGCTTTCCTATCACCGCCTCATGAGCACCACCGGAACCTTGATTCAAAGTTGGGGCGAAAATTCATATCCTCCAAGTGGAGGAAAAAGTGGTAAAGGTAATCGTCGTGCCGCGACGTTAAATTAAGCGCTTCGTGGGAGGCAACCCATCGTTTTAAAATTTTTAAGTCGTTTTCAAAATTTTAAGTGTAGGTGCTCCTTTGAGGAAAAATGTGAAAACTCTTCGCTTGTTTGGCACTAATAGAATTATTCTCTTGCATGTGAAATGTTAAAATGCGAATACCCCTCCAAATTGTTTGTGAAAGTTAAAAAGCAAAGTGCATAGGAAAGAATGATCTTTGTGACAACTTTTTGGCTCATTTGGTGACTCTTTACCTACTAGTTGGGTTTACTTTGGATTATGAGATATTGTTCTATTTGTTCTTGCTTAGGAAGTGAAATTGATCCATCTTGACTAGTTTATATGCCATGTGTGGCGAGTGTTTGTTGAATAATTCTTGTGCTTACTTTTATCATCTAGACCTTGCCCAGTTAGTCTTTCAATGCTAATTTTGATTATGTTGGTTGGAGAGATGACCTTGGGCTATCTTTGTGATTTTTGAAAAAGCCCCGTTAGCCTTTCTAGCCTACCATTGCATAAATAATATTACTAGTAACCCCATTCGAGCCTATGACCTTTTCTTTGATTGCCACATTACAAGCCTTTACCCTTTTTGATGAAAAGTCTCTCTTTTGAACCTTTCCCTCCTTGAACATGAAATTGTGAATTTGAGGCCAAAAGCCTAAGTTGGGGGCGTTAGTGTTGATTGAGAAGTGGTGAAGGTTGGTGTTGTGGAAAAATGAAAAGAAATGAAGAAAATTTGAAAAAATACAAAAAGGTTGCAAACTTTTTGTGAAAAAAAAAATGTATCTTTGTGAAAAAGGAATTGGAAAAGAACAAAAACATTAGAAATCTAGAAAATGATTGCACAAAAAGAAGTTGGAATAATTGGGGAAACTAGTATGCAAAGGAAGGAGTGATGTTTTGAAACGAAGAGGAAAGTGGACAAAAGGTATTGTGTAGTGTTCAAGGAGGGCGTAGTCACTTGTATCCCAAATACTTATCCTACCCTTCCTTAAGCCTACATTACCAGCTTAAAAAGTTCCTATGTGATCTCCAACCGAGTGTTCTTGAGCTAGTGATGATTGAAAAGAAGGGCAAGCTTATGGTGTGATATTTGTTAGCACTAGAATTTCTTTGTTGAGTGTGAGTGACTTTGTGTATATGTCCCTTGTGTTGTTGTTGTGAATATAGTGATTTTGGGACTTTCTTTCTTTGAGGGCATGTGGATTACGATAGATTGGCGATGTCGAAAAAAATTCCAAGTTAAGTTAAATGAGCATATCTAGTAAGCTAGTAGTTTTGAGTCACTTATTGAGGCTTGAGTGTTGTTGCTTGATTGTTTGAATCTCTATTGCATTCTTGAAATTGTATTTTGAAATGAGGGAGTTATTTGGTTAAAGTCACATGCTTGTAACCTAATTGTTGGTACCAACCAAAAGTCATGAGAGTTGTGCTTAGATGAAAAAATGTGCTTTGAAAATGATAGTAGCACTACCTAAGCTTGTATTGATGGATCCTCATTGAGATTTTGGTTTTGATTTGCTTGAGGACAAGCAAAGACTTTCAGTTGGGGGTGTTGATGTGCCGTGAAATTACGGGATATTCGATACTAATTCCTTAAGCTTTTGTGACTCTTCAAGCACTTTTAGTGTTACTTTTCGTGTATTTATATCGTTTTGTATGATAAAATGTCCGGAGAGCATAACGGAGCAAAATGGAGCAAAAATAGCTGAAATGCGGCACATGCTAGCAGCACTTGCTACAAAGATGTGCTGACAGAGCTGTTTGCACAACATGCTATAGTTTGGTGCAACATGCGACTGGCATGTTGCACATGCGACACCATATGCGAGTAGCATGTTGTGCACGCAGGGTATTTTTGTCCACAATTTATTCCCGTTTTGGAATGTTATAAATACTCTTTTGGAGTTTTATAAAACTCATCTTTGGCATAAAACACAAGTTCTTGGAGGCTAGGGTTTACACCACACTTTGAAGTTGAAGATTTGAAGATTTGGTTGAGCACTTTCTTAAACCTTTACTTCATTTCTTTAATTTCTTGCTTTGTAATGAATATCTAAGTGTGTAGTATTTAATTTCTATACTTGAACCTTATTTATGAAAGTATACATTGTTAAAGCTTGGATTGAAACTCTTGTTTTGCTTATGTATTGCATGATTTTTATTCCTAATGAAGTGGGTCTTTGTTTCTTTAATTAATCTCGTTTTGAACGATTCTTAAGACTTGCCCATTTACTTTGATTGAGCTCGAAAGAGGAAATCTAGGTTGGGAAAGATTAATTAACAAGAATTTGGGTCATTAAACCCATCTAATAACTTGAGCTCGGAAGAAGATAGTTACTTGAGGTTAAATTGATTGTGCCTAATATCACACTCTAAGGCTTGGAAAAGCTTAGAGTGAAATTCATTGATTTGGTTGGAAGACTTTCAATGAGATTTTAGAAATCATTATCTATTAACACAAACCCACTCTTAGTTGTAAAATCGTGAAATACATTGGCTCGTTACTTGAGCGTAATTTCCTTTGTATCCATACTTGTGGCCATTGATCATTTTACACGCCTTCTAGTTAGTTTTATCTTTGTTAGTTGTTAAAACAAAAATCAAATATTGAAAAAATGTCTGGCTTAGCGTAGTGGTGATAATTCCTTACTTGTTTAAATCGCCTAGTACATTCTTCCCTGTGGGATCGATCCCGACTCATAGTTGGGTAAATTATATTGCGACCATCGTGTACACTTTCTCTTTGAGTAGTGAATTTGGATGTTATCAGTGACCATGGGGGAATAAAACGGCACATACACTTTCAATTGTAATAAACTCATTGAGGGCTATATATAACTTGTAGTTGTTGGGTCATCACCCATTGCATCCACGAAAATCCTCAAGCTCAATAATAAAGAATTAGGGAAAGGGGAGAAACCAAACATAGGGTGCACAATTTTTTTTGGATGTGCTGCTTGATTATGAGATAATTACTAATCTATTTGTGTTATTTTTATTTTCTAAATATCTTTCTATTTGTGTGCGTGTCTTAATTTACATGTTTTTTATTCATTATTTTTTATCTCGAAGAAGACTGCCACCTAACCATAGATTATAGTTCCAACTATTGTATCCATACAAGTTAAATATTGTTGTATGTTTCTACTCCCTGCTAACGTAGATCAATATTAGTGGTTCTGTTACACCTTGGAAAATTTCGCGTTATCAAGACTGTGGACGGCTTAGTAGGAGCTCAGGGGAGAGCAGAGTTACACAAGGATTATGGATGAAGATTATGTCATCTGAGCATGAGAACGTATATATGACATTTGGAGAGTGTATGGAGTAAATCGGTTAACATGATCACTCGATGATAGCCCTCGAAACCATGAGTTAAGGTGGGGCCCACATGTCGGGATTTTGTAAAGGATATATTAAAAGTGATACAAGTAGTACGTGAAAATTTGAGCAAGTCCTAAGAAGGACCCATAAGCCAAATATGGACATAAGCCCTCCAAAAGGGCGATTTAAGAAAACGTTTTCGGATGATCTGACTTGGAGGGGCAAAAACGGCATTATAAGTTTGGAATTTGGAAAAACACCAAGCATAAAAGTTGTAGATAATTGAAAGATATTTCCAACCATAGGTCGTGGTCCCTCACACGATGTCGGAATCAAGAGTTATGGCCATTTTAAAAGCAAGACCCCAAGCTGCCAAATGGTTCCGCGGGCCCCACATGAATAAGTCGGTGGAACCGACCTAGGGGGCTATAAATACCCCATCAGCCCCTTTTTTCAGCATATTAACATTCCAAAGAGTCCTAGAAGCCTCTCAAAACATCTCCCAAATATTATAGTCCGATAAATCAAGAATTTGACAAGATTACGCCAAACTAGTCCGTGAAAGGTAATTGTTCTTGCTTCTACTTAAGCTTGGCGTTGGAGAAAGTTGATGTGGCTGAGTTTCTTCAAGTATGAGGTATGTTATTTATCCCATATTTTATGTTGAGTTTATTTGAAGGTCTATCAAGCCTTAAAAATAAAACTAGTTATGGAGAAAAGGTCATAGAGTGTTGTATTGTAGTTGTTGTGTTTATGGTATTTTTTGAACGTGTTGTGGCTGTGTGGATGGACTGATTTACCCATATAAAAATGGTATCTAACATTGTTGGCGTATTGATGAGATTATACTCCTTGATTGGGATGGAAGAAAGTGCATATTGTTGTTGTATGTTGAAAAACGTCGTGTGGGATGTTTATGGAATATGTTGGTATGAATAATAGTGTTGTTGATGTTGGTATTATTGTTGTTGTTGTTGGTTGTTGAATTGAGAATTTGGGCTAGGCATATAAACAGGGGAGATGCTGCCCGATTTTCAGCAAAATATGGAATAGTTTGATTTGAAACTTGGAGTAAGTATGCGATAAAGAGGCTAATGTTAGTGTCAATCCTCTTAAATGTAGACTTACGAGCTCGGACGAATAAGCGTAGCCAATAAGAGGTGGAACGGTATGTAAAGCTTATCCTTTCTTTTTTTTTGGCATGTCTTAGACGTAAGTAAGATATGACATGATATGAGCCTTGGGGTAATCGCATTCTTCTTAAGTTCCGAGCATGTTTACGATTCTTATTCACTTCTTGATATTGGCATCCTTAATATGGTCGAGCCATCGTCCTTGAGTCTTTGTATGATTGAATAGCATATGTTGCATAAAGAGATCCTATTCCTAAAAGGTCCTATGATGAAAATGTCCGTAACTTTCATATATGGTCTCGGATTGCTATGACATGTTCGTAGAGAATTCTATAATGAATAATGCCCGTAACTTTCATAGGCGGGCTCGGATTGGCTTGATACATGTTTATGATCCCTGAGACGTCATGTGACATATTTCGTAATGATATTTTAAGAGTCCAGTGAGATTATGAACATACGAGGACCAGCGAGTTCGCTCGGCTCTGAGTAAGGGGTCGGGTGCCCATCATACCCACATCGGGATTGGGGTGTGACAAATTGGTATCGGAAGCGGTTCGTCTAGGGGTTGTCGCAAAGTCGTGTCCGGTAGAGTCCTGTTTATGGTGTGAAGCGCGCCATATTTATAAACGAGAGGCTACGGGGCATCTAGGGTGGTTACTCTTCTTTCACATCTAAGATCGTGCGATAGAGCCAAGTCATAGGAAATGACACTCCTTATACTAACCTTTGATTTTAGCAGAAGAATGGCATCGACAGAAGAAAGTGACTAGCGATATTGGAAGTTACAAAGCACGCAGGTAAGCAAAGGTATGAAAGATATATGTCGGGTAGGATATTGAAGTACGATTGAAATACAAGTTGAAGATTAAAAAGGAAAGTAAACAAGAAAGTGTAACAGGTGCAGTTTGAGTTGGGCATACGAGGTATGTTCATCATTTTTGTACTGTTGTTGATATTGGGAGCCCTGTGTGGCTATGAGATGATATGATATATATATATATATATATATATATGTTGGCCCGCGAGGCATTGTTGGTATTTCTGCGTGCGGAGTTTGAGATAGTAACAATTACGAGGAAACTCTGCCAAAATTCTCCTGGAAATAAAGAGGGAATGAGATATAGGTTTGTAATATGTCTGGAAAGGTCGTGCCAATAGTGATGACGAGATTTGACTAAGCTACGAGTACGGACGACATCGAGGAAGAAGTTAATTGCTGAATTGAGGATAATAAATAATTAGAAGGTCAATAGCGATATGGTAAAAAGAATTTGGAGAGGGCTTGTAATCCTAAGAGATGATTTAGAAAAGGGCTGGTAAATCTTGATGAAGTGTTATTTAAGGTGCGACCGAATTGATAAGCGGGATGAATTATGACGAGCTTATAGTTAAAAGAAGTAATAGTATGATTAAGACAAAGTACGAGAGGAAAAGAATTGTGATGGATATGAATGCATTGATAAGACGACTTGTGAGATGTTAAGGATACGAGTACTATAAGTGATGGGATTGTGAAAGACCCGTTATAGGAAGGATGAGGAACGAGGTAAAATGAGAGCGTAAATTCAAAGGTCGATAACCAAGTATTTATAAGTAGCGGCGATCAAGGTGTGTTCATCACCATTGGGAATCACGAAAGTCTAGGACGGAAAGTAGTCATATCCATAGATGAAAAGTGTATATTGAGGATTGAAAAAGGGGCTAAAATAGTAATTGTGGAGTCGAAAAAGTAAGAGACCCTTTCTAATTCGGAGGGTGATGTGTTATGAGAATGTTTCGAAATCATTAAGACTTCAACGTACTCCATTATGTGATGAAGGTCATGCGGTGAGGTGGACGCTATCATACTAGTATTAAAGCATCATATTTCATCGAGTTCCAAGGTTAAGCGTCTTTGGTGAGAGAAATTTTAGGATGGGTAACCCCCTGGGAAGTTTACTAAAAGTCCTATAAAGTCGGATATGGGAGAAATAAATGGGAAGCTAGAATAGTCTAAAGGAAATTAGAGTATACAGAGCGGGCAGAAACCTTAGGAGGTCACATAGGACGAGCGGCACCGAACCGATCAAGAGAAAGAAGGTGCATCACGGCTACAGAAGCGGGTAAGTTGAATAGCGTTTGGAAATATTTTTAAGTAAGATAGTAGTATATATATATATATATATATATATATATATATATATATATATATATATATATATATATATAGGTATGCACATGATATCCCGTACATGGCTACATCGGTGGATATGTGTATTCCGGCAACCAACGTGTTTGTATATGGAAGGCATTAATCGGACGGGTAACGAAGTTCGGGGAAAAAGGAAAATAAATGGCACAAATGTTACAAGGCAAGTTGATCTTTTTCCACTACGGAGTTAAACTTGGAAAGTACTAATACCATGATATTTGGAAAGGAGAGGAAGTGAGTAGGTGGAAGGCAAGGGGATTAAAATGTCTGAATAAAAGTGCCGCCTAATTGAGATTGGAAATACGGACATAGGGCAAAGTGTAATCAGGTAATAGTATAAGTACACCCTTAAGGGGGGCAGCGGGTGTAAGAGATGCAAGTATAAGATGGGACAATCGACACTACAATATATTTGATACGGATGCTTGGGCTACGAGTAAGATTACTTGCCGAGGCAAGTTAGTAAGATCTAAAAGCCAAGATAAAGGGGTAGAAGTTGGGATGGTAGTTGAGATAGTGCTGAGAATTAATTGTGGAGATCTTAAATGATATGACATTGGAAAGTGGATGCTTAGAGAGAATACGACAAGAGAATGATAACGAGTAACTTACGGAGACATTGTGAAAGCAATGCTTGCTATCTTTGGATTAAAGGTTAAGATGTGGGCAATAGAGTTGTTCGCTAATGATCTGCGACCTATACGTAGCAAGGGAGGAAGATAAGACCTCATAGTAGGAAGTGAGAAAAAACCAAAGGAGTGAATTAAGGAAGGAAAGGAGTATGACAAAATAAAGCTATAAGCGAATGTTAGTACGGAGGGAGTATGTGAAGTAGAATGAACCGGACAAGGAAAGAAGTGACTAAGGTTGAATATACTTTATACAAGTCGTACAAGAAGCCGGTTATGTTACCTATGAATATTTATATGCTAGGGATGAGACCAAGAGAATACTTAATGAGAAAAGTTTGGATTCGAGTAATAACAATACGGTTATAATATTCCCGGGTGCATTAAGGAAGGATGTAAAGGTGGTTCAAGCTAAATGGCCAGGAGCTAGAATTAGTATTGAGGGTAAACGGGACATGGCCATGGTTGAACCACAGATCTATCCCGATACCGGTTGTAAGATAAGAGAGAACGAAGCAGTTTGAGTTCGCTGCATGACAAAGACCCTTAGTTCATTAGTCGAACTAAGGAATCAGAAACCTTAAGGGTAAGTCGAAGGAAGTAAATCCTTAGGGAAGAGATTTGAGATGTTTGATATAAGTACAAGAGCTATCGTCAGCAAGTGCAATTGTAATAATTCCGCACTAACAGCAAAAAGTAGTAGGACACTCGAAAAACTTGGATAACTTGGATGCACGGTACAACACAAACGCGTAATGGAAGAAGAACTTAGGGTGAAAGTTTTAGAGATGTTATACGTAAAGTCGGGAAGAAAGACGAGGAGTAAAGTATAACCGAAGACTTCATAAAGGATGTGGTGAATCTCGATGTCCCCATTAACTGATGGGTCTAGAAAAATCGTTAGTTATCAAAGACAGAGGTGTGAAAAGACGGAAAAGAAGGCATCGTAATTAGATCTAACCCTTATAAGTATTCTGATTGGATACAAGAGAGTAACTAGCAAGAAGATAGACAAGTCAAACCATACGATGACAGAACCTCTACCTTGAGAAGGCCGTGAAGGGCGACAGATAATTGCCGAAGACGATGGATACTCGAAAGCTATCAGTGTATAAGGACCTCACTTAATAAGGGGGAAGAACATATTGGACTTGAAAGGAATTATGACGTTCTCAAGCTCCGGGGAAATTTATTAGCTCGGAGCCGAGTTCGAAACATATCAAAGATATTAGGAAGGTATCGAAAGAAGCAAAAACGAATTGATAATAAGTGTACTGCGCGGACATAGGGAGAAAGTATAGAAAACACCGTAAGAGAATGTTTCACGCCGACATAAGCTACGATTTACCTCCGGAATTAGAATCGATCCACCCGATTTCACGTATCCATGCTACGCAAGTGTGTTGGAGATCCCTCCCGGATTGTGCTCGTGGACGACGTACAAGTTACGGAGAAATTGTCACTATAAGGAGGTACCGGTTGCTATTCGGATAGGCAAGTCCGGGTCGAGGACCGAGGATGTACCTTCCAAAGTTTTGTGGAGGAATAATAACAGAGAAGAAATGACTTGGGAAGCCGAGGTAGAAATGAAGTCTAGGTACCCGCATCTATTTCGGCCTCAAAAGATATACAAACGAGCCCCCGCACCTCGGTAGGTAATGTTTCTCCAAAACGATTCTTTGACCGAATTTTGAATGGTTATGACAAGATGATAGTGGTACGGTATAGGGAAAGCTCGGTAAGTTTTTAGGTCCCTAAGAGCTTAACATTCGAGGACGAATGTTTCTAAGGGGCGGATGTTACACCTTGGAAAATTTCGCGTTATCAAGATCGTGGACGGCTTAGTAGGAGCTCGGGGAGAGCGAGTTACACAAGGATTATGGATGAAGATTATGTCATCCGAGCATGAGAACGTATATATGACATTTGGAGAGTGTATGGAGTAAATCGGTTAACATGATCACTCGATGATAGCCCTCGAAACCATGAGTTAAGGTGGGGCCCACATGTCGGGATTTTGTAAAGGATATATTAAAAGTGATACAAGTAGTACGTGAAAAGTTGAGCAAGTCCTAAGAAGGACCCATAAGCCAAATATGGACATAAGCCCTCCAAAAGGGCGATTTAAGAAAATGTTTTCGGATGATCTGACTTGGAGGGGCAAAAACGGCATTATAAGTTTGGAATTTGGAAAAACACCAAGCATAAAAGTTGTAGATAATTGAAAGATCTTTATAACCATAGGTCATGGGCCCTCACACGATATCAGAATCAAGAGTTATGTCCATTTTAAAAGCAAGACCCCAAGCTGCCAAATGGTTCCGCGGGCCCCACATGAATAAGTCGGTGGAACCTACCTAGGAGGGCTATAAATACCCCATCAGCCCCTTTTTTTCAGTATATTAACATTCCAAAGAGTCCTAGAAGCCTCTCAAAACATCTCCCAAATATTATAGTCCGATAAATCAAGAATTTGACAAGATTACGCCAAACTAGTCCGTGAAAGGTAATTGTTCTTGCTTCTACTTAAGCTTGGCGTTGGAGAAAGTTGATGTGGCTGAGTTTCTTCAAGTATGAGGTATGTTATTTATCCCATCTTTTATGTTGAGTTTATTTGAAGGTCTAGCAAGCCTTAAAAATAAAACTAGTTATGGAGAAAAGGTCATAGAGTGTTGTATTGTAGTTGTTGTGTTTATGGGCTGTTTTGAACGTGTTGGGGCTGTGTGGATGGACTGATTTACCCATATAAAAATGGTATCTAACATTGTTGGCGTATTGATGAGGTTATACTCCTTGATTGGGATGGAAGAAAGTGCATATTGTTGTTGTATGTTGAAAAACGTCGTGTGGGATGTTTATGGAATATGTTGGTATGAATAATAGTGTTGTTGATGTGGTATTATTGTTGTTGTTGTTGGTTGTTGAATTGAGAATTTGGGCTAGGCATATAAACGGGGGAGATGTCGCCCGATTTTCGGCAGAATATGGAATAGTTTGATTTGAAACTTGGAGTAAGTATGCGATAAAGAGGCTAACGTTAGTGTCAATCCTCTTAAATGTAGACTTACGAGCTCGGACGAATAAGCGTAGCCAATAAGAGGTGGAACAGGTATGTAAAGCTTATCCTTTCTTTCTTTTGGCATGTCTTAGACGTAAGTAAGATATGACATGATATGAGCCTTGGGGTAACTGCATTCTTAAGTTCCGAGCATGTTTACGATTCTTATTCACTTCTTGATATTGGCATCCTTAATATGGTCGAGCCATCGTCCTTGAGTCTTTGTATGATTGAATAGCATATGTTGCATAAAGAGATCCTATTCCTAAAAGGTCCTATGATGAAAATGTCCGTAACTTTCATATATGGTCTCGGATTGCTATGATATGTTCGTAGAGAATTCTACAATGAATAATGCCTGTAACTTTCATAGGCGGGCTCGGATTGGCTTGATACATGTTTATGATCCCTGAGACGTTATGTGACATATTTCGTAATGATATTTTAAGAGTCCAGTGAGATTATGAACATACGAGGACCAGCGGGTTCGCTCGGCTCTGAGTAAGGGGTCGGGTGCCCATCATACCCTATCAGGATTGGGGTGTGACAGGTTCGCTATGATTTGGCTTAAACAAGATTAGCATATAATGACGGTAGAGTTACTTGGCTATGATATTTTGCTATAGGATCAAGTTTAACGAACAATTTTAGATGCACGTGTCTTTAAAGATCATAACAAATACATATTACTTCCCTATAGGTGTGTCATATGATTAGAAAAGTTTTTTGCTTGATATTACACGTTATAATTCAAAAAATGAGGGCTAAATATCTGAAAAAGAACAATAAATCTTGAGAAAATATTTATTTTAAAACATACTGATAGTTATGACTGAAGAATATACTAACAATATAGTCGGTCAAAGAGGGTACCTCCGGCATCATAAATTGAGGTCTCTAAGATACGTGACAATACAAACTTTTGTATATTTTTACTTTTTACTATAGAACACATGTAATTTATAAAGATACCAGTTTGATGATACTTTTATCACTATAAAGATACCAGTTTGATGATACTTTTATCACCGCACGAAGCTTGGCCACTTTCACTAGTTATAGTATGGACTGACCATAGAGATACATTACTCCGCTTCTCTATAAACCACAATTATATAGTATAAAATATTATTTATAATTAAAAAATTGACTTTTTTTATCTTTTAAATTATAGCATGGACGGGCCAAAGAGATGTGATATCCAGTGCTCTATATATAAAATATTTTTTCTTATAAGTAGAAAAAGAGTGACCTGATGGTGTACAGGGGCGGCTCAAAACTATTGTGGGGCTTAAAGCCAAATCTCAATGAGGGTCCTTAACTTTTTTTATCACAAAAACAAGAATAGAAAGAATTCATTATTATTTTTCATTTGAAGTTTGCTTTTTGAGGATCTATGTCAGATATCTCACTTACTTCCTCAAGAGCTCCTTTTTTAGATTGTATAAAAGATTCAATTCTTCTTTCTTGAGTTTTGAACAACCAGATTCAAATTTTCTAGTTGACATATTTTATATTCTAATAAATAATTAAAGAGACAATATATATTACATAGTAAGATATCAAAACAAGCAAGTTGTAGATGAAAAAAATACTAAAAAGTTTAAATAATAGAACCTGATTCAAGAAGTTCATAACTTGATTTGAGAATACTTCTTTGGTGCTCCAATATACCTCTTGCAATATTTGGTGCCCGAGAAAAAACAAAAATAGAAAATTTATACACTGTGTCTTTCATAGTAATATAAGTCAAAGACTCTCTTGGAGAAACAAAGAAGAACATAAAAGCGTAGAAGTATATTAAAGTTTAGAGAAAGGTTAAAAGTAGATTGAGTATTGTAAAGAAACCAATCAGGGGTCTTCTTTTTTGTCAATATACTAGAGATTGAGTATTTATATACTATACATTACTTACTGATTTAGGGGCCTTATTTTTTATAAATTAATTAATTATTTCCTTTTAATGACAAAAAGTACTTAGAATACTTTATAATTTTTCAAAAATAAACTATATTGATGAAAAATGGGGCTCCCAAAATTGAGAGGCTTAAAGCCTAAGCTTTAGAGGCTTCACCCAAAAGCCACCGCTGATGGTGTAATAGTGTCTTACCAATTTATGCTACTTTAATTATTTCTTTCCTTCTTTATTTTTCAAAAAGAAAAATAATAAAAGTAAGAAAATATCGAAAAAGAAAACACTGTCATATAGTCGTTTTTGACGACGTCGCCTAGCTTAAAATTGCTTAATGTAGTTTTAAATTTTACTTTTCCTTTTTCTTTCTTATCTATTTCTAATGTAGTTTTAAATTTTACTTTTCCTTTTTCTTTCTTATCTATTTCTTTTCTTTCCTCTCTACGTGATTCTTCCTTCCCTTTTCCTCTTCTTTTCATATTCATTTTCATTTATTTTTTTCATAAAATGACATTACCAATTAAGACTATAAATAGGATATAAGAGATCAAAAAGTGTACTCTAAATTCTTCACATACTTTTCATATACCTTTAATAACAAATTAGAAAGAAAAGATTTTTTTTCACAACAAATCAAAATTTACCCGAAGAAATTGTTAAAGGCTTTTTCTTTGTCCTCAACTACATACATATTGATCTACTCCTGATTTTAATAACAAAAGAGAAAGAAAAAAGAATTTCTTCATAAACAATAGCAAAATTTTAGTCAAAATTCACTGCAAATAATCTTTCAAGGAACTTTTCCCCTATATTACAAATTACATAAAAAATTATTTTGTTAAGACAAATATTATCTCTCACTACTTGAATACGAATGAAGAAAAGAAAACGAAAAAGGAAAAAAAATGGAGGAGAAAAAAGAGTTTATTTTTTCTATTTAAATCATTTTATTCTGTTTAGGTGTAAGAAGAAAAAAAAAAAACATATAAAACTATTATTGTATCTTCTTTTTTTCCCTCTTTCGAATTAAAATTGTAGACAAAGTATTGCTTTATTTTCTTATAATAAAATTTAGTGTTTGATAGTAAATAGGACCCATATAGCAAGAGATGTCCATTAAAATTTCACAGAATGTTCACTTGATGGGTTATTACTCGCAATTAATTAATTTTTAAACGACAACGGAGTCGAGTTTAATACAGTTACTTAAAAAGAATTAATTTATCAAATTTGGACATAGCAAAGATTTTAAAATAAAAGTTGAACTTCTAGATTGAAGAATTAATTTATCAAATTTGGACATAGCAAAGATTTTAAAATAAAAGTTGAACTTCTGGATTGAGAAATCCAAAATAAAGTATTTTGCTATCGATATACGTTGCTCATAAAGCAAAAACAAAAAACACGAGAAGGATTGTATTACTGGGGAAAAAATTCCAACACGCGACACAAAAGTAAGAGTCCATCTTCTTGAAAGTTTAAGTTTTCTTTCCTTCTTATCTCCCAAATCTCAAAGTTTGCATCTTTGCAAAGTTAGTTACAATATTAGATCTTCATATCAAAACATATAATGATAAGATAAAAAGGGAAGATTGGAGCGCTACTAACAAACCTTGATTGAGTACTGGGATAAATATTTTCACCGCTGAAACAACTCTCTCTCTCTATATATACGGTGAAAGTAATTAGAACTTTTAATATGTGTTTAAGGACTTTTCATATTGAATTGCTGAAAATTAAGTACTAATAGAGTTTAGCATATTACTCTATGGTGTTCTTTTCGATATAGATTACTCTTTAATTTCTTACCATTTTCTTTCAACTACTTTTGGTGTAGCACACAATTTTCATTAGAAACAATGTTTTGCAAATGAAGATGGAAGCATATCTGTGAAGTACAGTTTTCATAGCTTATAAAAACAGAATATTCACCAAAGAAGAGAGGAAGAAAGAAGAAAGTCAGGCCGGCTCGGGGCTCGGCTCGGCTCGGCTCGCCTGCATTTATCTTGGCTCAGCTCGATTTGATTTCAGTCAAAATTTAGCTCGGCTCGGTTAAAGCTAGGGCTTGGTTGAGCCACCTCGAATCAGCTCGGTTGGCTCGTTTTGGTCATGTACTGATTACTTTAAACTAAAATTCATCCATTAATCTCAATTAAGTTAGAAAAATGTATGTTTAATAATTATTATTTATTTTAATAAATTTATAATTTTATATTTCTTTAATTAATTTGACGTAATTAAACTTTTTATAGACATCATTACTTAAGAACATCGTTGCTTTATTTCTATTTTTCTTTTTCTTTTTTTGCCTGAAATTTTATTCTGTGTTCAATATTAAGTTAATGCATTTAAGTTTGAGTTCATGGTTAGACTAATACTGTATATATTCAATTACACTTGAATGCAATTAACAAATTAAACTAGTAATGCTTAAATTTTTCTTAATCAACCACTTTACTTGTAAATTTATTTTTTAATAGCGTAGAACAATGTAGAACAAAACATTAAAGAGCCAACTCAGGCTCGGCTCGGCTCGAGCTCGGTTATAATTTGACAAAGCTCGGTTGAGCTCGGCTCTGTTGGGCTCAGCCCGAGCTTGGCTCGCTCAGCTCGACGCCTAGGCCTGGTTGTGACACATTAAATTACAGTTTTAAGCAGAAGAGTGAAACTGTTATAGAAGAAAATGGAAGAAAAAGAAAGAAGAGAGAGGGATTTTAGGAAAAGTAATAAATTGTAATAATAGTAGGAAAGAGATAAATTAGGCATGTTGATTTTTTTTGTGATTTTTACCCACTAAACCAGTTAGTAAGAATTATATAAAAGAATAACATATCTTTTTAAAACAAACATAGCATATTTTATAACAAATATAGCACTTTGAAAAGAAAAAAAAATACAATAATAAATTCCTTTTAAAGCCAACCCTCTCCATTAATTAATGAGATCTATTTCTATTAATACAATTTTACTCATTTACTGTTTTCTCTCACTTCCATAATGATCTCTCTCTTCCTCATAATTTTATGATATTTTTTCTTCAAACTTTATTTTTATGCTGACAGTTTTTTTAAAAGAAACATTTAGTATATTATACTGTAACTATTTTATATAATGTTAATATTCCATCAATATATTATCTATATTAAGTTCATACATTTATTACACAAAATATATGAATTGTATATATACAATACTTTATACAATGTTAATATTCATCAATAATATATATTGTTCATACATTTATTATACCAAATATACAAATTGTATTATAGTATAAGTTTAATTACAATAATATATATTTCACATATACTATTGTCAAAAATTTAAATTTTCAAATGGTAAAAACATTATAAACAAAAAAGTTATTCTAGATAGAATCTGTAACACGTAGAAGTAGTGTGCATTAATCAAATTTGAATTCAAAGAAAATAAAATAAATATGGGATTTGTTTTGGGTGTTGTCGTGCTTAGTTTTAAGAGATCTTTCTAAAGGTTTATGCTATTTAGGTAATCTTGATAATTATGCTAAAAACTAGTAATGTTTTTTTTTTTTTTTTTTTTTGCACTTTTGTGAGAAGAAACAGGAAGGAAAATGAGGAAGAGGAGGATTTCAGGAAAACTAATAAATTGTAGTAATGTGAGGTAAGAGATAAATAAGGTATCTTTTACTTTTTTTTTGGAGATTTTCAAAATCAAAAGTGAGGAAAAAATTCAAAAATTTTAGAAAAAAAGATAAATGATAACTTTCTTATTGCCCAACTTAAATATACATATAGATTCGACCAAAATCCAATTATTAAATGTTTGAACAAAAAAATTCCACAAGATAAGCTCCTTCCTTCTTTTGGTTCATACTTACCATTTGGAGCTCTCATCATTTTTCTATAAATTAATAGAAGAATTCATCACAAATTTAAAACACAACTCAGACAAAACTCCAATCTTCAAAGGTGCGTGCCTCATTGACTCTTCTTTTGTTCTTTCTAAATAGTCATTTTTTGGGTTTTTCTTATAACTTTAGATGTTGATAGAGTCCATTTATTTATAGTGTATAGAGATAGTATACTTTCCTCATTTATTAAAAGTGAATAATATTTTTAGCATGCAACGAAATATGATTATATCTTTGTTTTATTTTTGGTTTCTTAACATTAGTTTGTCGTATATACGTGTATTCAACAGCTGTCCATAATATTTTTTTTAATGAATTCAGAGCATGTTTATTCATCAAAGAAATATTCTACAAACTTTTTTTTTGCCCTTTTATCAGAGGATGTTTATTCATCAAAGAGATGTCTACAATCTTTTTTTTTTTTTTTTACCCTTTTATCAGAGAATGTTCATTCATCAAAGAAATGTTCTACAAACTTTGTTGGTATTATATTTGCTTTTGAGTTATGACGGAGTTCAAGGAGAAATTAAGTTGTCCAAACTAGAGGAATTAGCGTTGGACAAGCAACTAAAACTTTTAAACAAACCAGCAGTCAAAATAATTAAGGTATGTATTTGGATTATTTGTATTTTAAGTTCTTGACTGATTATTCTTCTTTATTTTTATGTATTCACAAGTAACAATAATTCGATAGCATGGTGCTGAATAATGAAATCAAGATTACTAGTAAGTTTACGAAATTTTTGGTTCACAGACTGAATGGGGAGATACATACGATTGTGTGAATTTCTACAAACAAACTGCATTTGACCATCCATTGTTGAACAATCACAATTTTCATCCTAAGGCATGTATTTATACTTTATTTTTGTGTATTTGACTTTATACGGATGTAGCATTGTGGATAGATAAATCAAAATAAATTTTGGATTGACAGATGAAACCCACTTTATCAACTACACAACAAATTCCAAGTGACTCGACTGTTGATATATCTTCGAGGATATGGTCAGAGAATGAAAGTTGTCCTTTTGGAACTGTTCCCATCAAAAGAGTTACCAAAGATGATCTTATTAGACAAAGACGTATGCCACCGCCAGAAAATTTAACATTTGAAGCTCAATTGGAGGATGAAAGATAATATTACACCAATTTACAGCTTTTTTGAGCACTTCAGTTTTTGCAAAGAGAATAGATAATGTATAAAAGTGAAACTCTATTTTTTTTAATGTAAGATAATATATATGTTACACCAATTTATTTCATTTTTTAGACAGTATAATAGGTTAAGACTCCCTAAAATTATAAAAACAAGAAAATACTTTTAGTACAAATCTGACATGTTTTATTATTTTTGTGCAGACTAACAACAATCTAGAGTCAGCAGGAAGATACATGGTACATGAACATCATTTGAACACTTCTTCTTAGCTCCACTTAAGATTTAAGTGAATAAACATTCAGTTAATTTGGATAATTTATGTATTGAGTTAATGAGAGGAATTCCATCTTTTATATTCAGCGTGTAATAGTTAAAACTCCAGATGATCCAAATAACAAATTTGCTGGAGCTGGAATGATAGCTACTATATGGAATACTGATGTCACTACAAGAAAGTATAAAAATCGCAATAAAATTTTTTATATTTGGCAACAACTTAGTTTTATTGTTGGCAAATGATTTTTTTGTTGCCAAAAAAATTTAATTTTGTTGCCATAGTATTGATTATTGTTGCAAAAAGTCTTTTTGGCCAAAAAAAAAAGTTGTTGACGTTGTTGCAATAACGTAAAATTGTTGGGAAAAGTTCAATGCAACAAAATATTTTTTTTTTCTTGCCAAAAGTACTTTTTGCAACAATAATCAATCTATGGCAACAAAAAAAATTTTGTTGCCAAATATAGTTTTTCTTGTAGTGTGTTCAAGGTCAACAAAATAGTGCGTGCAGATTGAAGATTCAAAAAGGATCAGATAGTATACAAGTTAGTTGGAGAGTAAGTTTTAACTCATCTTTAGTAATTTAGCTATCTTCTTACTTGCAATGGTTTCAAATTTTTAAAGGACAAATACAGAAAGGAAAATGGAAATGGGAGGATGAGAATGGGGATTGACTTTTATACCTCTAGGATTTCCGTTGTTGATCCCTCACTCAATGCTTATAACTGTTATATTCTTATTTTAGGCGGATCGAGTATTATATGGGGACAGTAAAGCTAGGCTTTTTATACATTTTCAAGTAAGTTTTCTTATTTATTTGATTAAATTTTTTATATCTTGTGTTCACGATACTTGTATCTACTCAAGATAAAGGTTCATCGATTGTCTAATGATTTTTAGGCTGGAAACACACAATGCTTCAACACACTATGTCAGGGTTTTGTATTAGTAGACATATCGATACAACTTGATCAAGCATTTGATCATGTTTCTCAACGAGGGTCGCAACAATTTGCGATGACTGCATACATCGATCGGGTACAATATATATATATATATATATATTAAGTTTTTCAATATGATATATTTACTTAGATTAGAAAATTTGAAGCGTTTTTAAAAATGCTAACATACATCTGCTTCTGAAAACTAAAGGATCTAGCAAATGAAAACTGGTGGTTGTTACTTGAAAGAAATCAGACAGTTGTTGGTTTTAGGCCTCCAAGGATTTTCACCGCATTAGCAAACGACTTTGCGACGAAAGTTGAGTGGGGAGGAGTGACATATACTCCACCAGGTGTACCTAAGGCTGTCAAGTGGGCTGGGTCGGGGCCGGGCCGGGGCTGGGGCGGGCGGTAAGTTAAGGGCCGGGCTAGGGGCCCGGCTTGGAGAGGGAAAAGGGTGTCCGGCCCGGCCCTACCCGGATAGGGAAATCTCATCTCGGTTGTCGGCGGTTATAGTTAGTGGGCGGCCTTTTTTTTTTTTTTTTTTTTTTTATAAGTTCTAATACAAAAATAGACATTTACATTTACTACTAATAATAAAATTAACATTTACAACTAATGATAAAATTGCTAAATTAAAAAAAGTTTAGTCGTCGTCAAATTCAAAAAGGTAAGCTGTTATAAATTTAAAAAGCTAGTCGTTGCTTAATTTTATTTGAACCCCTAAATTTATGAATAACCTACTTTGGTCATATTTTCAAACTATAAATACCCCTCTCCATTCTTCTTCATTTTCACACAATTCTTCCACAATTCTCTCTTTATCTAAATTTGCTATTCAACTAGTGTACATTACTTCACCTCTACCTTCTCTCGAGTTCGAAGATCAACTTCGAAGTGCGGTGTGGATGCATTTCTGAGCGAAAATATGGAACATGTTAAATGTCAACATTGTGGTGACATATATCTCCACAAGTCCGAGCATCGGTATTAGCCTATTAGGGGCGTGGGGGGTGGAGGGGTACTCGGTGTGTTGCGTAAACACTTGTAAAAAGGCACGAAATTGAACTTTGAAGTTTATCTCTTCTTTAAATTTGTCCATCGATGTTAGCCATTTAATTTGTATGTTTTGAACTTTTGATTTGCAATATTTCGCCGTTCAAGTTTGTATGTTTTGAATTTGCAATGTTATCAATTTAAGTTTTAAGTTTTATTTTAAATTATTTATGTAGATGTTGATATATTCATTTGATTTTACCGTAAGTTTAAGAAAGAAGATAAGACTTTCAAACTTATGGTGTTCAATAATTCATATATATTTGTGTGGTATAAATCATTGCGTAAAAGGTAAATTGTTTCCAAATATAGAAAGGGTCACTCTTTTTATCACGGACTAATAAAGAAATAGGTTCACGTAAATTGAAACGGAGAGGAGTATTATATTTGATATAATCTACGTATTCACAGTATATATGACATGCTAATGAAATTTTACTTTTATATAAAACTATCACAATATAATATATACTATATACTGAAAATGTGTCAAAGGTATATTTGTTGAGAAAACAAGATTGTCTAGCTTTAAAATACAATTTTAAAGAAAACTACAGGTTTCCGTAAAAAGAGACTTAATTTATTGGGATATAATGTTTTTAAAATACTTATTATTAGTAATAAATGTACTTATCTTTTTTTATTTTTTATTTGAAGTCGCTCACCACGCCCATCATCGGTGGGCATCGGCTGTCTTGGTTGTACTCGCGGTCATTGTCCGACCTACCCCCCCTAATAATCTTAAATGTGCACGGCCCCTTATACCTCTTAGTGAGTTTGGTAGGTAGTGGTGGTGCGGGTTCTCTCGGATCGGTTCGTAAGTAATGGCCACCCACTTGACAGGCTTAGGTGTACCTTATACTCCAATGGGCGCTGGTTTTTGGCCTACAATCCCAGATCCTACGCTTGATGCTTATTGTAGGGGACTTGCAGTTTTAGATGATAAAGGCCAGACGATAAATGCAAACGACACAACCACGTGGGGATCTGGAAAGCTCCCGCATTATGTATTTAATGGGGGACCTGAAGATCCAGATGGCGATACTCCACCAGTGTACCTAAAAATTGAGATGTAATGTATTAAAGAATTAAGAGAGTTAAAAAAATAGGAAAAAGGCCAAAAATAAAAGAAGAAAGATATTGTATTTCTTAGCCAAATTTTTTATACTATATATAAGGGCAAACTTAGGGACTTTTGTAGTCCTCACAAGAATTTTCAAATTTTTTTTAACCTTTTTAATTAATTATTTTTAGGTTCTAATTTTATTTATTTAAGTCAATTTTTTTTTTTTTTCAAGGTCTACTTTTCAAAAGCTATCGAACCTCCTACCTCATTTTTCATGTTTTTTGGTTTTCTGTTTGATGCACGATATCCGCATTTGAGCCTAATTAATCCAGATAATTCGCACTGTATCGCGCTCATTCGGGGGAAGCGTTCCCTCCAAAGATTTTTTCCATATACATGTTCGAACCCCTAATCCATAATTAAGGGCAAACTTAGGGACTTTTGTAGTCCTCACAGGAATTTCAATTTTTTTAAAACTTTTTAATTAATTACTTTTAGGTCCTAATCTTATTTATTTAAGTCAAATTTATTTTTTTTGTTTCCAAGGTCTACTTTTCAAAAGCTATCGAACCTCCTACCTCATTTTTCATGTTCTTTGATTTTCTGTTTGGTGCTCGATATCCGCATTTGAGCCCAATTAATCCAAATAATTCGCACTGTATCGCGCCCATTCGGGGGAAGCGTTCCCTCCAAAGATTTTTTCCATATCCATGTTCGAACCCCTAATCCTTAATTAAGGAAGGAGCAGCTCCATCCGCTGCACAAGTTAAATTATGTATTTATCTTAAAAGTTCATTAACTATGTATAGATTATTTATTTAGAACTAAATAACTTCAGAAAATTAGGATACATAACTTATAAATGTCAAATTACGGCTCGCATTTGATTTGAAGTAAATAATTTCATCAAAATGGAAGTTAAAATATTAAAGGAGTTGAATGAAAGTTTTGCTTTCATATATTGAAAATATACTTATATGAAATTTAATTATTACTAACGTAATTACCCACTTGTAGGACTACAATGGGTATATGGTTGTTGTCGTACACTTGTACTAACACAAATTATGTTTCTTTAATTAAAATATCTACTTTTATATCTTGAATTTGGGTCCAGGCTTAGGACGGGCCTCACATAACTACTATATGTATATACGCGATCGTAAAAGATATATCAATTATGTTTAAGACTAACATGCTGAGTTAGAGCACGGATTGAAATTGTTCTCCTACATAGCAAATTTACAAAAGAATTAGCGGGATAATAATGAACTTGGATATTATTCGTCTTTCCTACGAGAAAACACATTTATATAACAACATATATTTGGATTATTTAGAACACCGTTCTTCATAATAATAATAAAAAAAAATATGTCTTAAAAATCTTTCTATCCTTATTAATATAAGGACTAAAGTATGTTAGAATTTTTTTTTTTTTTTTTTTTTTTTTTTTTGTGTGACCAAAACCTCAGCTCCATGATTGCTTTCAATAATTTTGGAATAAAATGAAAGATCGCGCAACTCTCAAATTAATCTGCACATAAAATATAACTAAAAAGGGAGAGTTAAGCACTTATTTTAGTACTCCCTCCGTCTCATATTACTTGTTCACATTATTAAAAATATATGTCCCAAATTATTTGCTCATTTATAAAACCAAGATAGAATTAATGAACACTTTCCCATCTTACCCTTGATATTAAGTGTTCTTGAAAATAATCAATATTGATTAGAGTGTAATTTATTGGAGAGAGATAAGGGTAAGATAGTAAAAGACATCTTTTATTTATGATTTCTTAAGAAACGTGAAAAAAGGAGTGAACAAGTAATATAGGACGGAGAGAGTAACAAAACATTAACGACGGTCATTTCTATCGAAGTACACATTCCAACAGTGGTGGACCCAAGATTCAATGGTCCTGGTGCTCACCTTAAAATCGCCAAAAAATAAATTACTGTGAGTGGGACTTGAACTTGGCTCCTCCATGGCTTAGCCTAAAGCCTACAACCTTTTAAGCACCAAGATCTTTTATTGCTTTCTGGGTGCTATTTATTATTTTACATCAAAATTTTTTATGTCTCAATTAATTACTCCAAATCGACAGCAATTTCGACATGCAACTTGATAAATTTACACATGATTATGTCATACAAATTTACCAAAGCGCCCTTACTTTCCTAAATTAATTGATCTTCTTCGAACTTTGCACTTCACGAAAAGGTACACAAGCTATATTGTTCTCACTGTTTGTTGGAAAATTATTCGGATCTATTGCATAGCTTCGATAGAAATCCATCAGAAAATATTCACATAACCATCGCTTGACACAAACCATAAGATTCTAAAGAGCATATATAGAATAGGGCATACCTTAATCAGATTGGAAATTATGGAGTTATCATCAAAGTGTTCTTAAAGTCAATTAATAACCTATAATTTTTGGCAAAATACAAAAGATTAAAATTCAATCAAATATAAAGTTATAACAGATCATGTATATAAGATAGACAGATGCCATAATATGTATAGAATAAGAAACAATTTATTAAAGATGATACAATTGAGTATTTCACGAAAAATTTAGAACATTTTCATTAGTATAGCTTTTAAGAGATTTAGCAACCAAAAAAAAAAAAACATTGAGGAGTTTTGTCTAAGCCATATTCTTCTTAATTTCCTTCATTTGTTTTATTGATTCTCTTCATTCTCACAAGAAGCAACACCTAAATAGTAAATATTGAATACCTTAATGGTTGAGGAGTTACAAAACCTGCAATGACTTTTGGGCTTTTTAAACTGAAAAAGAGTAATAAAGAGAATGTAATTAAGATTTTTTTTTTTTTTTAGGATTTTAAATATATCATATAAATAGGAAAAAATCTGAAAAATGTCAAAAATATGAAAAGAAAAAAAAATAATGTCATTCTTAGCTTTAGAGGCATACCACTGTCAGTGTTAAAATTTTAATGATGACATGTTTACTATGCAGACACAATACATTTTTTTGCGCGGAGTGCCCTTCTTTTGGGGTGGTCTTTAAATTTTGCCCCATATTGTGGTCTGCCTAAATTATGCCCTCATATTGCTGGTCTTTAATTTTTGCCCTTCGCATTGCAACTTTGAGCTTTCGCGCGAGTTCTGAGTTCGAACCTCGCTCACAAAAATTAAAAAAAAAATCGCAAGACAAGGTTTGAGTCGCGTGTATGCGGACCGCATACTTTTGTTAAGGAATTACAAATTTTATGCGGACCGAATACTCATGCCTTATGGGCGGACTTGGCATAAGTATGCGGGTCGGCATAACTTTGATAATTCCTTCACAAAGAAGAGATTATGCCGTGGGGGCATACTTTTAAAGCGAACTTTATGCCGGACCGGCATAACTTTGTGAAGGAATTATCAAAGTTATGCCGGACCGGCATACTTATGCCAAGTACGCCGCATAAGGCATAAGTATGCGGGTTCGGCATAACTTTGATAATTCTTCACAAAGTTATGCGGTGGGGGCATACTTTTAATGGGCAAACTTTTATGCGGACCCGGCATAACTTTGTGAAGGAATTATCAAAGTTATGCGGACCCGGCATACTTATGCCAAGTCCTTATTAAGAAGATAAATGCGGGTCCGCATAACTTTGGTAATTCCTTAACAAAAGTATGCCGGGTCCAGCATAGCGAAATTTAAACTTGCCTTGCGAATTTTTTTTAAAATTTTGACTGCGCGTGGGTTCGAACCTGGAACCTATGGGTGTTATCCGAAGGGCAAATTTTAAAGATTTCAAATATGAGGGGCAAAATTTAAAGACCACCCCAAAAGAAGGGCAATTCTGCGAATTGCCCGACACAATACTCAATGATGTTGGCAGGTCCATTAGATAGCCCACAAAGCTGTGAAGCCCAATCGGCTGTATAAAGGAAAGTCAGTACAAGAAAAATAGGCTAACGCTTATTTATGGAAGCAGCTTAATCATGGAAATTTCAAGACTCATGATTCACATCAAGTACTACAGAAGATCTTCTTTTGTATCAACGGAAAGCAAATCAATTGAAGAAGGAAGCCACCACCTAGTAATCAAGGAGGATACAATCAAAACCAAACAAATCTGTTTCAACAAGGAAACAAGTACCAAGACCAACCATCTCGGCATTATGAAGATTGACCGCGTGGAAATTAATGAAGGAAAGGAAATTATGCTGAAGTAAAAGGTCTAATCTTATTCTTGGAAAATAGGATTTCTTATTTCTTTTTCCAAGGATCAACACTCTTGGGTTGCCATCTCTGCTAAAGAGCCTCCACCGTCATCAACAAGTATTTAAAGACTCCATTAGAGACGAAGAAAAACATACCTTCGTCTCAACTTCTCAAGTTCTCTGCTTTACTTTTTCTAAACATTGTATTTTTGAGTGATTTATAGTGTAAACAAAAAAGAAATGAGAGATCGATATAGTATAGTTGGTGAGGCATTGTATCAAAAGATTAAGAGTGTTTGAGTGTAGATGTAGGAGTTCCATTCAAACCAACCTTGTACCAAAACTTACATTAGAACACCCTTACAACCTAAGAGGACTGGATTAGGATTCACATTGAGTCCGAACCAAAGATAAAACATCTGGTGTCAATTACTTTCTGCAATTTAGTTTCTGCACTTATCTTGTTTAATGGTCGACTACTAATCCTAGGCAGTCGACTAACTGAACGAACAATTACAATTCACACCTCCCCCCCCCCCCCCCAACACTTTTAACCACATCACCTCTCCTAAGTCTAACTTTAATATATTATAGATTGTTCGAACAAAATTAGCCCTTAATTGGATGTTGACAATATCTTATCTTGGCTCACTAATCAATTCCAATAATTAGTGGCATATTGTCTTTTGCATCTGTTCAGTGTTGTCTTTGATAGGCATGAAGAAGAAGAAGAAGAAAAAGTAGTTTGTTAAATTCCAAGTTCTGTCCAAATATGTATCATAAAATACTGTATATATATTTGGTGTGAGCAAGGCACTTCTTATTGTCTCTCCCTGCAAGAGCTCCTACCCATCATTGCTTCAAGACTAAGAGTTTTACTTAGTGCTTAAAGCTTTTTAGCATCTTAAAGCTTAATCTTGTGAACATGTAGAAGAGAAGCCCTTGAGGGAGAGAGAACAAGCGGTGCTAGCTTAAAGATAAGTACTATAATGAGCTAGCTGAGTGATTTTAGAAGTTGATAGAGAGGCCTATTTATAGGTAAGATTTCAAGAATAATTAAAGGGTGTAAAAAGAAATTAGTGGGACCTTAAGATATTTGGCACTTGATACAATGGTAGATGTTGGTTCTTCAGTGGCGGCAGTCAGAATTTTCACTAAGGGGTTAAAAACATAAAAAAGTAAACTTACGAAGAAGTCAAAGGGAGTTCAATATCTGCTATATATACATAAAAAATAATTTTAATTATATATAAATAATGTTTTTTTTCGTCGAAGGGGTTGGATGACCCGTCAGCCCTTATGTGGCTCTGCCCCTGAGTGATGGGTTCATTGAATAATCCTGTATTCTTTTATGCGAATATATATATATATAAACTTTTAACAAATAGTATTAGATTTAAACTCATAATATTAAAAGTTTAATCAATCCAATATTAAAGACTTTAGAGATCGAATTCGTCACATTAAAATCAAAGATCCACCTCTAACTTGGCTTGATATCAGTGGCTATGACAAGAGGGGATGCTCAGATGGAAGCAACCTCCACCTCCGATCCGAAGATTGTAAGTTCGAGTCACCAAAGGAGTAAAAAAGGGAGCTCATGGGGGAGGCAAAAAAAAAAAAAAAACAAACAAAACCAGTGGCTACCAGATCCATTTGATATCCATCACAAACCCGAATTAAAGTAGATTACGAGTTTTCCTGCAGAAGAAGGAAGTCAACACTCGAGAATAAAGAATAAAAGTATCTCATCCTCATCCGATATGTATTATAATCTATATTTAACGTATTCCTTGTACGAACAATTCTTGCCTATATGATTGTTTCCATATCTTTATCCCGATTAGCGATAAGATTACAAAAAATAAATTTGACTTTTTATATGAAATTCTGAAACTGTAGCTGGATATATATATATATATATATATATATATATATATATATATATATCACGTGAGCTTTAAAACAAATCACACAGATCTTAACGATAAAAATTTACCCATGCTAAGTATTTATATTTAGCCAGTGAATGCATAACATGTGTAATATATATAATTATGCTTAATTAATATATATATCTTTACTTTATTAATTTTTTTAACCGTTCTATTGATTTGATGTAAACATCTGATACAGATATATAGTTACCTATCTTTAGGAGAGGCTTCATATATATATATATATACTAGTTATGTGAGGCCCGTGCTAAGCCCGGGCCCAAACTATATAAAAGCGATATTTTAACTAAAGAAATATAATTTGTGTTAGTACAGATGTTAATAACAACAACAACAACAACAACCATATACCCATTGTAGCCCACAAGTGGGTAGTATATATAAAAGCAAAATTTTCATTCCACTCCTTTAATATTTTAACTTCCATTTTGATGAAATTATTTAATTCAAATCAAATTTGGAACCGAATTTCGACATTATAACTTATGTATCCTAATTTTACGAAGTTATTTAGTTCTAAATAAATAATCTATACATAGTTAATGAACTTTTAAGACAAATACATAATTTAACTTGTGCACGTGAGATGGAGGCTCCTCTCTTAATTAGGGATTAGGGGTTCAACATGGATATGAAAAAATCTTTGGAGGAAGCGCTCCCCCCGAATAAAGGCGCGATGCGGTCACGAATTATCCTGGATTAATTGGACTCAAATGCGGATATCGAGCACCAATCGAAAAATCAAAGAACGTGAAAAATGAGGTAGGAGGTTCGATAGCTTTTGAAAAGTAGACTTTAAAAACAAAAACAAAAAAATTGACATAAATAAATAAGATTAGGACCTAAAAGTAATTAATTAAAAAGTTTTAAAAAATTTGAAAATTATTGTAAGGACTACAAAAGTCACCAGTCGATAAATTTTGAAAAGTAGACTTTAAAAATAAAAAACAAAAAAATTAACTTAAATAAATAAAATTAGGACATAAAAGTAATTAATGAAAAAGTTTTTAAAAATTTGGGAAATTATTGTGAGGACTACAAAAGTCCTCACATTCCCTCTTATATATAATAGTAATATTATTTTGGCACATGCAGAGAAAGAATCCTTACCACTATGATACATGATTCTATGATTAACCAGCCACCACGCCACACATCTCATAAGTTGGCTTTTAGCAATGTAAATCATTCATCTTATTTTAAATAGAACCAGATGCACAAATTTTATGAGACGTTTCTCGACAGAGTTTTGGTGAAAAACATTTTGTGCGAACTAATTGAACCGATGCATTAGGGTCCTTAATTAACAAATATTGTAACCCACGCGGACTGCCTAAAACTTTGGTATTCTTCTTAAATATTCATTCTATTGTATAGATTCACAGTATCATATCTTTGATAATATTGGTACGTAATATTGTATCGCTTAATATTATATTCTTAATCTTGGTAAAGTCCATATCTTTGATATTGTCGTGATTCTTGAATTGAATCCACTAAGCAAACAATATTCATACAGGTGGCAGGCTGTGTTTGCTTAGACTTGGTCACGGTGATCAAATTTGGACTGAACTTTCTTCGTCTTCATGCCTATTAGCTCATTTTGGTTTTCCTATGCAGGTACGCGGATGATAGCTGCCATTGACACAAAAAGTTTAACTCCTCATGATCACCAAGATTATGAGAGATAAATTAGCAAAGTTGCGCAATGGTGTTTGTAGATTGTAGTTGGAACGAGAGGTTGGTGATTGATGGAGTAGTCATAGTTCAGAGAAGCGAGTCATGCTAAGCTCTGATATCATGATATGATTTAATGATTTCAATGTACATGTGAATGTATTCGATAATTCAGTAGGAGTTTCCTCCTTAAATACAAATGTACAAATATAACTTTTTTGAAAAAAAATAAATAAATTATTACATCAGGGGAGGAAGAGGGGAAAGGAAAGGAGATGCTACTTTATTTAGGGGGTACGTTTTAACCTTCCACTTCAACTGGTAAAATTTGAAATTTCCACAAGATGTAGTTGTTTCGATCTCCAGTTTAATTAAATTTGAATGAGCAAAGTTGGCCAATGGTGTTTGAGGATTATATTGTAGTTGGAACGAGAGGTTGGCGATTGATGGAGTAGTCCTAGTTGAGAGAAGCGAGTAGTTGCGAAGCTCTGATATCATGCTATGATTTAATGATTTCAATGTACATGTGAATGTATTATGTATTAGAGAGTTTCCTCCTTAAATACAAATGTACAAATATAAATTTTTTGAAAAAAAAAAAAATTATTACATCAAGGGAGGAAGAGGGGAAAGAAAAGGAGATGCTACGCTATTTAGGGGTACATTTTAACCTTCCACTTTAACCGGTAAACTTTGAAATTTCCACAAGATATAGTTGTTTCGATCTCTAGTTTTATTAAATTTGAATGAGCAAACTTGGCCAATGGTGTTTGTGGATTGTAGTTGGAACGAGAGGTTGGTGATTGATGGAGTAGTCCTAGTTGAGAGAAGCGAGTCGTTGCTAAGCTATGATATCATGAAATGATTCAATGATTTCAATGTACTGTGAATGTATTCTATAATTTATTAGAGAGTTTCCTCCTTAAATACAAATGTACAAATATAACTTTTTTGATTTTTTTTTTATTACATCAAGCCATCGAGGGAGGAGGAAGGGAAAGGAAAGGAGATGCTACACTATTTAGGGCGTACGTTTCAACCTTCCGCTTCAACTGTTAAAGGCAGAAAGTTCACTAAGTGAGCTAACCATCAACCTGTACAGATACGATTGAGTATTTGAAATACAAGTTTTAGTGTCAACCAAACACTTCAATACAGTGGAAGTAGTGCTTAGGTACTAGGTTCATTTGAACCAGTACTTTTGGTGTGGTACATAAAGTATGTGTAAAATTTTATAAAGATTGTAACAAATAGTATATATAAACTCATAATTTTTAAAAAATATTATTGATTCAATGATAAAAATCTGAAAGATATATTAAACTTATAAGATTTAAATCTTGAATTATAGTTTGTTCAATAGATAGAGTTATCGTTTGGCTAAACTAGCTCAAAGATAATATTGGTAAATCAAGCCAGTCTCATCCTGACAATAATAACCACATTAAACATTCTATCATCATAAATAATGAGGAAAATTAAGAGCCAGTCAAGTATCTCCTTAAACTGCTCAACTATTCAAATGCCTTCTAAAACGGAGAGAAATTGTTGACTTCTTTATTTATTAATATTTTTTTCGTTTGGTGAAGCAATGAGGAAGCAAAGAAAGTGGCACTAGTATCCTGGGAGAAAGTGTGTACACCTAAGAAACAAAGAGGACTTAATATCAGAAGTTGCAGAAAGTGGAACCTGGCCTCTGTAGGTAAGTTGATATAGTTGCTGGTGACTAATAAAGAGTTACTTTGGGTTAAATGGATTCATGGCATCTATATGAAACCTAATGAAGATTTTTGGAGTCATAAACCACCTAGTGGATAGCTGGTATTGGAAGAATCTTAACAAAATTAAACTGGGGATACAACACTGGTTTAGCATTGGTAGATATGTGCATGCTTACAGCTAATGGCAATTACTCTGTCACACAAAGTTATCTCACATTGCTGGATACTGGAGAAATATTTGAATCTCATGACTTGGTGTGGAGTAAACTGCTTCAACCTAAGCATAGGTTTTAACTTATGGTTAGCACACAAAGGAAACATTTGACAAAAGATAGGATGGTTGGTATAGGAATAGGGTGTACTATTGCAAATTGTGTGCTATGTGATAAGAAAGAAACGGAGGATCCTATACATCTGTTTGTTGACTGTGAATGGACTAAGACAGTGTGGAGGGATATTTCTCAATGGTTGGGGATGCAGGTACCTCAACTGGCGTTTGGACTTGCATTGAAGTATATCAAACAGAAGCACTGGTGCAAACTGAAGAAAGAAGTTGTAGTTGCTATAATGGTGCATTGTTTTACTTTACTTGGTGTATACGGGTAAAACTGAGGATACGGGCACGCTCGGTTTCCCGTTGTCATGGTTATGCTCGGGCACGATATGACCGGCTCATCGGGAACGAGGCATCGAGCTCGATCTGGGCTGAGGCGATAAAGGAAGGGCGGTTAACTGCCATAAGGAGAAGACCGAAATATCCGCCCTCAACCGGATATTTCGGCGTCGATCTCGGTAACAGCTGTCACCAGATTTCTTTTCTTTATTTAGAGTTGTACTAGGGTTGGGACTCCTCTACTATATAAAGAGGAGGTTCCCATCCATTAGGGGGGTTGGCAACGGAAAGACAGAAAGAGTTCATATAAAAAATAATAAGAATCCTTTGAAACCATTCCCATTTGTTCTTAAGTTCATCTTTATTATACACCGTGTAAGTACTCAACAGAGGGTATCGACCTTGGTTTCTATACCTGAGGCCAGCCATACTTAATAGTTGCTCAGATCTGCTTCTTTATTTACTTATTGGCTTATCTTGCAATTTAATCCATAATTGAATTTAGCCACATATCTTTGGCGTCACGCATAAATTTAATTGTTCTCCGTTTTAAGGTTAAACAGTTTGGCGCCCACCGTGGGGCCTTAGATAGTAGTGGCGGTTCAATACAACATTCTGGTTACGCTCGATATTTTACACTTGTTCTTTAAGGTTTGATTTCAGGTATACCGGAAATGTCGGATTCCCATTTTGTCAACTTCCAAGTGAAACCAAGCCATCACGAGCATGATGACGGGGACGTACCAAACAACAACGCGTCCCTCGTTAATCCTGTTCAAGTCGGATCATCGGTGGGCAATGTACTGGCCGGCGAAAATAACGGGGTCATGCTGCAACAGCTCCAAAACCAGTTAGACATGGCTATGGCTCAATTCAGGGCCAAGAGAGATCATAGCACAATTGTAAAATCGGGGTCAGGAACCCGATATTGCCCCATCAGAACAGACCCAGGATACGGAGGAAAGACACGTCTCACCGGGTAACGAGAACCACCCCGGGCAAAGTCGCGAATTGATAAGAATGCTCGAAGAATTGACTAAACGGGTCGAGTCCGGCAAAAAGAAAATAAAGGCGAACGACAAGAAGGTGGAGAACTACAACTCGAAGGTCGATCAGATTTCGGGGGCTCCACCAGTGTTGAAGGGACCGGATTCAAATTTTTTTTATTCAAAAGCCATTTCCCCCGAATGCGGCATCGATGAAAATCCCTAAGAGATTTCGCATGCCCGATATCCCGAAGTATAATGGGATGACGGACCCAAATGAACATTTGACTGCGTATACATGTGCTATTAAGGGCAATGATCTCGCCGATGACGAAAGGGAATCAGTGCTACTTAAGAAATTTGAGGAATCTCTGTCAAAGGAGGCGATGATTTGGTATCATAACTTGCCCGAGCATTCAGTTGATTCATTTGCCATGCTCGCTGATGCTTTCGTTAAGGTTCATGCCGGGGCCATCAAGGTCGAAACACGAAAATCGGACTTGTTCAACGTCAAACAACGAGATGACGAGACCCTCCGCGAGTTTGTGGCTCGATTTCAAATGGAGCGCATGGACTTACCCTTAGTCACTGACGATTGGGCCGTTCAGGCTTTCACCTAAGGGCTCAATTCAAGGAGCTCGATCACATCTATGGAGCTAAAGTAAAATCTGATAGAATACCCGGTGATCACCTGGGCTGATGTACACAAAAGGTATCAGTCGAAGATCAGGGTTGAAGATGATAAGATTTTGAGGGCTGCTTCGGTATCATGGCATTCCGGTAAAGGGAGTGATCGCTCGAGGAGATTGGTAGATCGGGATTCCAGATCATCATATGACAGGTACCAGCCTTACCCACTCGATCGAAGGGGAAACGGACGCAACAGCGAATCAGGCAAGAGTGATAGGAGGAATGATCGAAGGAACGACCGAGGCCAAAGTAGCCGTGGGTTGATAAACAAAAATACTGTTGATAGAGCCTCGGGAAATAGAGAAACTCCAAGGTTATCGGAGTACAACTTTTGCATCGATATAGCAACAATAGCGGCGGCCGTTATCCGAAACATAGAAACAAGACATCCAAGGCCAATCCAATCTGATCCAGAGAAGCGGGATAGAAGTCTTATTTGTAAGTATCATCATACTCACAGCCATCGGACCGAGGATTGTCGGCAGCTGAGAGAGGAGTTCGCTCGTCTGTTCAATTTGGGGCATCTTCGAGAATTCCTAAGTGAACGAGCAAAAACCCATTTCAAAAACCTGGACTCCAACAAGCAGGATAGGCCGGAAGAGCCTCAGCAGGTGATACACATGATCATGGGAGGAACTGACGTTCCTATTGGGCCGGTTGTAAAACACACAAAAATTTCCATAACGAGGGAAAAGCATATCCGGAATGATGACCCCGATGGTCCCATCACGTTCAATGACGAGGACATGGAAGGCATCGCCCAGCCGCGTAACGACGCACTGGTAATAACCGTCCTTGTCAATAAGTTTAGAATTAAACGCGTGCTAATTGATACAGGTAGCTCGGCTAATATCATCCGATGGAGAGTCATCGAACAGCTGGGACTATTGGATCAGATCGTGCCGGCAATACGGGTCCTCAACGGATTCAACATGGCATGCGAAACGACGAAGGGTGAGATCACTTTACCAATCAATATGGCAGGGACTACGCAGCAGACAAAATTTTATGTGATAGAGGGAGACATGGGATACAATGCATTGCTGGGCAGACCGTGGATTCACCTCGTGGAGCGGTTCCCTCGACTATGCATTAGGTATTGAAATTCCCGACCCTGAAAGGTATCAAAACCGTCCGTGGTGAATAGCAGGTACGCAAAAGAAATGTTCGCGGTTGAAGAATCTGTTAGGACTATAAAGGCGCTAGATCCGAACGAAGGGAAGAATGCCAAATAGTAATCATATATCCCGATCCCTGAATCTTCGGAAGATCGGAACGAAGACACACTAGACGAAAAGTTAAAATTCGGAGTACCAAGAACCTTTGTGGTGCCCAATGATTCTGATGCCACTAAGTCCACAGTCGAAGAACTCGAGCAAGTCATACTGTTCGTCCATCTACCAGAGAAGAAGGTATACCTGGGCACGGGGTTAACCCCCAAGCTCAGGAAAGAATTTATTAAGTTTTTTAAAAATAACTCAGATTGCTTTGCTTGGTCCCATTTAGACATGACAGGTATTCCACCGGATGTGACGACACAAAAGTTAAGCCTGGATTCAAGTTTTCCTCCGGTCAAACAAAAGCGGAGACCACAACCTGAGGTAAAACATGCATTCATCAAGGACGAGGTAACCAAGCTCCTTAATATAGGATTCATTCGAGAGGTAAAATACCCAGATTGGTTAGCTAACGTTGTAGTAGTGCCTAAAAAGGGGAATAAGTTTAGAATGTGCGTAGATTATAAAGATTTAAATAAAGCCTGCCCGAAGGATTCATTTTCTTTGCCCAGCATCGATCGCATGATTGACGCTACTGTGGGTCACGACACTCTGAGTTTTCTCGATGCCTACTCCGGGTACAACCAAATACAAATGTACCTTGAGGATCGAGAAAAAACCTTCTTTATAACTAGGTTTGACACATATTGTTATAATGTAATGCCCTTCGACTTAAAAAATGCCGGTGCCACCTATCAGCTTTTAGTCAACCGCATGTTTGAACACCAAATAGGGAAATCCATAGAAGTTTATATAGATGACATGGTCGTTAAGTCCCTGCGAGCAGAGGACTACTTGAAATTTTTGCAGGAAACTTTTCGCATATTAAGAAAGTACAACATGAAGCTGAACCCGAAAAAATGTGCCTTCGGAGTCGGATCGGGCAAGTTTCTGAGATTCATGGTATCAAATCGGGGGATCGAAATCAACCCGGATAAGATAAAGGCAATTGAAGATATCACCGTGATCAACGACATCAAAGGGGTACACAGATTGACAGGATGGATAGTTGCCCTAAGCCGATTCATCTCCAAATCCTCGGATAAGAGTCATCGATTTTTCTCGTTGCTAAAGAAAAAGACTGACTTTGCATGGACCCTCGAATGTCAGATGGCCTTAGCAGAACTCAAAAGGTACTTATCAAGCCCACCTCTACTCCACACGCCAAAAGTGAACGAGCAACAGATTCATCTATACTTGTATGTCCGAGATAGCGGTGAGCGGTGTCCTGGTTCGAAAGGAGAAAGGTACGCAATACCCGGTTTACTATGTAAGTAGAACCCTCGGTGATGCCGAAACCAGGTACCCATTTGGAAAAACTCGCTTTGGCTTTATTGAGTGCATCTAGAAAATTAAAACCTTACTTTCAGTGTCATCCCATATGCGCCTTAACGTTGTACCCCCCGAGGAATGTCATGCATAAACCCAAACTCTCAGGCCGACTAGCAAAGTGGGCTATGGAGATTAGGGGGTATGATATTGAATACAAACCCCAAACTGTTATCAAATCCCAAATATTGGCGAATTTCGTGGCCGATTTTGCACCGGCCATGATTCCCGAGGTCGATAAGGAAATGCTTCTTACCTCAGGGACTAGTACGGGAGTCTGGACTCTTTATACAGACGGTACTTCTAATGTAAAAGGGTCCGGGTTAGGGATCGCTCTTAAACCTCCCTCGAATAACGTAATAAGACAATCTATTAGATCGGCTGATTTAACTAACAACGAAGCCGAATATGAGGCTATGATTACAGGTTTAGAACTAGCTAAAAGCTTGGGAGCTGAGATCATTGAGGCCAAATGCGATTCTCTCCGGTAGTCAACCAAACGAACCTTCGAAATCAAGGATGATAAAATGCGGAGATATCAGAAAAAATTGCATGTTACCCTTCACCGGTTCAAGGAGTGGACGTTGGAACACGTACCCCGGGATCAAAATAATAAGGCGGATGTCCTGGCAAATCTGAGATCCTCGGTAGAATCAGATGGGTTCAGTCCACCCGTGCGATTGACAAAATCGATCATAGAGACCGGCCACGCCGAGATAAACTCGACCGACCCTCGCTTGGGATTGGAGGAACAAATACATAGACTATCTTCAAACAGGAAAGCTACCATCCGATGCCAAGGAATCAAGAGACCTCCGAACCAAAGCATCTAGATTTTGTTTGATCGATGGCCAGTTATACCGAAGGTTATTCCGCAGCCCCTTGGCGAGATGCCTAGGACCGAGAGAAACCGTCTACGTTCTGAGGGAAGTTCATGAGGGGACTTGCGAAAATCATTAGGGAGCCGATTCATTGGTCTGCAAGCTGATCGGGGCAGGATACTATTGGAACAAGATGGAGGAAGACGCCAAAACCTTCATTCGAAAATGTAACGAATGCTAAAGACACGCCCCGTCAATATACCAACCCGGGGAAAAGCTCCATCCGGTCCTATTCCCATGGCCATTCATGAAATGGGGTATGGATATAGTAGGGCCTTTGCTATGGGCCCCAGGTAAGACGCAATTTATTTTACTTATGACTGATTATTTCTCTAAATGGGTCGAAGCACAGGAACTCGAGAAAGTCCGGGAAAAAGAGGTCATTGATTTCATTTACGACCATATAATCTGTCGATTCGGGGTACCAGCGGAGATCGCGTGTGATAACGGGAAGCAGTTCATAAGTAGCAAGGTCAGCAAGTTTTTTGAAAAATACAAAATCAAGAAAATCTTATCCACCCCGTATCACCCGAGCGCGAATGGCCAGGCCGAGTCTACCAATAAAACTATATTGCAGAATTTAAAAAAAAACAACGGCGGCTCTGGCACCAATGAAGGAGGTTACGCACAGGTTTTATGGGCCTACCGCACAACGAAAAGATCAAGCACCGGGGAGATTCCGTTTTTCCTTGTATACGGAGCCGAGGCCCTACCCGTTGAAGTTGGTGAGCCAAGATTAAGATTTCGATATGCCACTGAGGACTCGAACCATGAAGCAATGTCTGTTAATCTGAATCTCGTGGGTGAAATGAGGGAAGCTGCTCATATCCGAATAGCCGCACAAAAACAAAGGATGCAAAGATATTATAATCGGAGGACCAACCTCAGGCATTTTCAGATTGGGGACTTGGTACTGAGGAAGGTCACGCTTCATATAAAGAACCCTCACGAAGGGAAATTAACCCCGAATTGGAAAGGACTGTACCGAGTCACTGGAATAACCGGGAAAGGTTTTTATCAGCTCGAGAACGAAGACGGACAACAACTGAAACACAACTAGAATGTAGCACACCTAAAACGATATTAATGTTAAAGGTATGAATAACTTTTCTTTTGTTTTTTTTCTCTCTCTCGATCTAACTACGCAGGGATACAGTCCGATGGACAACAAAGAAGCACAATAGAAACTGGGAAGTCATAGACTTAGGACTGAAAGCACGTGCTGCACTCTTTTTTCCTTTGACCGTTTTGTCCCGAAGTGGGTTTTCGGCAAGGTTTTTAATGAGGCAGCGCTGAACAGCGTGCTACGCAAATAGAGCATACCGATCAAAGACCGGAGACCGGGGACTGCACATACCGGGCTAATAGTACCCGAGCTCTCATACTTCGGACTCGAGTACTAGGGGACTATTATACTAAGTGATAACTATGTAAAAGCCAAGGCTTGAATGATAGGATCAGATGTAAGGACCAAACGATCGATTGAATCGTGTCCAATTAGTTTGTTCTTGCCACGGCAACAATTGCGGATACATCTCCGGTCGGGTTTTCAATAAAAAATCTTACTTCGATCACAATGATCCAATGTTGCCAGATACTGAAAGGCTATGGCCCAAACGATTAAAGACTACGGTCTAGAAAGCATACACAATGCTAAGAAACTATGGCCTAAACGATTAAAGACTACGGTCTAGAAAGCATACACAATGCTAAAAAAGCTATGGCCTAAACGGTTAAAGACTACGGTCTATAAAACATGAAGATTACGGTCTTAAAACACAAAAAATATCGTGATCCGGTCTGTCTTGCAATTTATAAATAAAGCAACGACTAAAGTCAACACGGACTAAAACCCGATCACGAGCCATTACCACTTGAATTTTATCCCGACCGAAACAATAAGGCAAGATAAAACGATGGCATAAATCGAACAAACATTGAACCGAGGAATAGTTTGCAAAGAGCAACAAAAGGCGATGAATAGACCGAATGAAGATCTTCTTTTCATTTATACATACATATAAGTGAATTTACAAAGGCTCGAATTAGCAGCCTTAAAACAAAAAGCAAAAACAAAAATAAAAATAAAGGGGGGAAAAGGGGATGTAAGGCCTACGAGCCTAATCTTAACCCGATCCCTCAGTCTCTTCCCCGGCTGACTCAAGGTCGATATCCGAATCCTCAGGGTCGAACGCAGCCTTTGCTTCCGCTTCGAGCTTCTTGGCCTCCTCGATCAGATCTGACAAGTCCACTCCGGTGGCTTGAACTTCTTCGAGGGTTTCCCTTCGGGATAAGCACCGTACGTACTCGGCTCGTAGATTACTGGCCTTCTCGGCAGCAGTCACATCCGCCTTATACTGCTCTAACATATCGTCATAACCCGAGATCTGGTCAAGAGCCTTTCCATGTTCAGCCTGTAGATCGGTGATGACCCGGTTCAGTCGATCCCGTTCAGCTTCGGCCGCAGCAAGCGATGAGCCGAGTCCGTTTATTTGTTCCACCGACACCCGAAGCTGCTCCCTGAGAACATTACGTTTGGCCACAACACCGATGGTCATTTTTCGGAGGGCATTAAGCTCGGGCTTGATCCTATCAAGCTCTGCCCGAAATTGATCAATCTGGCTAACATATGCCTGGGCCTGAGAAAGAATGACATTAGCATCGACTATTGAAGATTTATTATAAACTTCGAAAGCCCTTACCTTCTCTGTCAACTGGTCACGTTCCCGCTCAGCCTCGACAGCTTCGTTTCGAGCCGGTGCTAAATCCGACGATGGATAGAAAAGGTCGGGGAAGAGACGAGATATATTGCAACTTCGCTCGCTATAGATTCATGAGCTCGTCCCACCTCCCCGACTCTTGCTTTTGAGCTCCTCCTTCGAGCCGGCCCACTTCGTGCACGAGCCGGTGGAAGCTTGCATGATGAAGCACGGAGGCCTGTAAGGGAAAGAGAAATGGTTGTTAAAATGAGGCTTGAAATTAAAGCTAACTGAAAAAGGCGTAAGAACAAGACTTACCCGGTTCAATGCCTACTGAGCCTCGTTGAAAAGACACGATTCGCTGACTTCAGCCATTTTCTTACGGTCTTCTTGGGACACCAAAGGGTACAAATAACTGGCCACCCCGACTGGCCCCGATAACATGTTCATATCGGCCGGCATCTTGAAAGTTATTAGCCTCTTCCGATTCGGATCGGTACTGGGGGCAGGAAATAATTTCTCCAACATAGGACCGGAATTAACCCTGAAACGGTTGGCCACGGGGATGGACAAATGCTCAAAACCCAACATATTCGAAGCAGGTATTTCATAACCCTCATGACCGGCTACCCCTTCCTTGGTCATCTTGCCTTTGGCTTTTTCAACGTCGGCGAGAATATCCACCAATGGGGGCGGAGAGTCCTGTATACAAATTATTATTTCAGACGAGGCCACAACTTGTAGCGGAAGGACAGAACCAATACTATACAAAGGCAGAATGTTAGGTACCTTTGAGCCTCGTACCGAGGAAGCTGCCTTCGATCCAGCAGCTGCGGCTGGCAGCCTTTCAAAACTTCATGTATGAGTGTACTCTGTCGTACGTTCTATAGATGCCCCGACCTTCGGCCTCGGGATATCCCTCAAACCCGTCGGGATTCGACTTGAGCTTTCCACCAATAGTGGACTAATCGCCGCAGAACTGGTCAGATCCTGCTCAAGGAGCTCGTCGACAAGACGATGCCCGCCCAGCACTGGGTCGTCATCATTAGAATGATCCGATAGTTGACCGATAACCTCGGAGTCCAGAGCACACACCGAGACATCTTTCGAAGAGGCTTCTCTGATAGTGAGCCTCGATCTTTCCCTGGCCTGGGAAGAAGCTCGAGAAGATTCGGAGGATCGTCTTTTCCTCCTTTCAGCTATGTCTCCCTGATCAGGAGCTTCGATATCTTGCTCGTCGGCCGAGGCCTCGGTAGCCTCCTGGCCTCGAATTCTGGTGGCCTTTGATAGACCTGTGAAGCGAAAAGAAAAACAGTCCTTACTTATCTGACATGGCGTAGCACGTGGGGAAGACGGGACAATGCTCTAAAGGAAAGACTTACCGTGTATTTCGGCCTCCCACCGGGACCGGGACAAACGTCTTCAGGTACGTTGCATAAGTAAGTTAGGAACAGATTTTTTCGATCCACTGATCAAGGCTAGGAACCGCACCGAGGGTTCGGATAAGCGCTATATACACACAAGCAAATAAAGGGTTCAGTATAAGTAGATGCATATGGTCATATCGCGCCAAAATAAAGCTACTTACGATTCGGGTTCCATCTCTCGGGAAATGGCAACTTATCAGCGGGAATTAGATCCGTTGTCCTGATTCGGACAAATGCGCCTGTGACCTCGGTCTCTGTCTTCGTCCGGAGCATCGAGAAGGGCGCCCTTTCCAGCTCGTTTTAAGAGTTTAATCATGCCCCCTCTGAAGACACGGGGACTACATAGCCGGAGTAGATGGTGCATCGTGAATGAAGCATTCACGTTCGAAGTGAAATAACGGAGGAGTACAACGATCCTCCAAAATGACGGATGAATTTGGCCAAGGGTAATCTCATTCCGTTTGCAGAAATCCACTACCACGGGATCAAGTGTGCTAAATGTGAAAGGATAGGTATAAACACTTAAATACCCTTCCATGTAGGTCGTTATGGCTTCATCCTGGTCGGGAATAACGACCTCCTTACCCTGCCACTCACAATCGACCTTGACTTGCTCGAGTTTACTATGGGGTATCGTGCACAAATAAGACGATATTTTGACACCTCGATCCCTCTGTTGAGAAGGTTTTTCGACCTTGAAATCCCGGATAATCGAGCAATATTGAGGAATGAAGTCAGTCAGTGCAGGCTCCGATTTTGGAGCCAAGAAGGTTTCACCGATTTTAGCCTTTGAAGATTTGCTTGTCATATCAGAAATATGATGATAAGAAGGTTTGAATGAAGATTTGAAGATTAAGTAGGAAACTGATAAGGAGATATGAAGATTTGAAGGTATGAAGGTTTGAAGATACAAGGATCAACGTGCACGAAGGCAAAACTCTCTTTGGTAAAAGTCAGAAAGTGAAAAATGAAAGGGAAAACTTGCTTTTATAGAGTGGGGCTGAGATGGTTTTCCTTCCATAACCGTCTTCAGAACCAACAGGGTCCTGACACGTGCCGATGCCAGACGGATGTAATGGATGTGACCTTGATCTTATCCAATCACGGGGAGCGTATGCGAGAAGGAACCGGGACGACTGCTCGATCAACAAATCGTACTTAAGCAGGTCGACCTTCCGATGAGACCTCGGTCCGGCTCTCACACGAATATCACTATGATCAAGTAAAGCTTCTGTATCGGTTGTAAAAGATGTGGTCTCGAACCTATTACGGTCGAATTTTGAATAAAATGATCGAACATGGCAGCCGGTAGCGAAACATTTTGAATTTTTGTGAATTATAGAACAACATATTGTTGATCGAATATTGCAAGGACATATACAAAAATTCAGGTACAAACAACGCACATGGAATTCTCAATCAAGTCCAATAAAAACCAATTCGCAAAGTCCCATTAAAAGTTATTCCATTCCACAAAATTCCAACTATGTCGGATACATCAGTATGACAGGAAAAACGGGAGAAGCCCTACTCTACTGTTACTAATTGGAAAATGAAAGTAAAACAGCAACACCCCAAACCGACCTAGCAAATCGAAGGTTGAAATATTTAACCTATTCCACGGGATGCGGCGATGACGCATGATACCGATTAGATATCCCCATGACTTGCACCAGAGGCGGATGAACCGGGGATATTCGGCCCCGGTAGATCTTCTTCATCAAGCACTATTGTTGGCGGAGCTTCGCCAAAAGGCATTTCTCGACGGGTCTCCATGATATTATGGGTTCGGACCCGAGATCCGACCCCCGAATGCCTAACTGGGAAGCTTCCCGTCTCTCTGCGCCCAGGTGCCCTCCGTGGCGCAGATGCTCTTCGTCCCCGAGTAACATCCTCGGCTACCAACTTTCCCTTAAAAGCCCTCCTCGTCTGAAGTCCTGAAAATCAAATACATTGGGTTAAGACATAATACAGGGAAATGAGGGTCGAAACGATCAAATTAAGAGATTACCATAGCCTTTGCCTTTCCACCCTTCGGGTGCCATCCTTCTCCAAGAAAGGCCTAAGCTACGAGAAGCTCGAAGAAAGGCAATCACCCATTCAAAAATAGCCGTAACAAGCTCGGCTTCAACCGGATTTGGTGAGGGGTTCCACACCTCAGGAAAATCGGCAGACGATGGACGATGAAGTTGAGCTGTGCGTATCATCACAAACTGATGAAGCCACCCTCGGTCGTAATCGTCTTCGGGGTCGATACTCCTCCAGGGAATCATATGAACAATTCCCCCTTGGATCACTCGAGGTATATAGATATGAAGTAAATGATCAAGGGTGAAGGTGACTCTGGCCACATTAGTCAACTTCTTAATACAATACACAAGTCTCCAAACCTGTGGAGCGATCTGCCCGATACATATCCGATACCGGTAATAGAAGTCCTCGATCACTCGGTGAACAAGGAGAGTGAACCCTATGGCAAAAGGATTCGTGTATGACAACGAGTAACCGACAATGTGGTGATTCATTTTCACACCGTCCCCAACAGAGCGAACGTCAACATCTGCACCTAAGTTGCAATCTTCTCTGACCACGGTAATGGCGCCATCATCAATACAAGATTCAAAGTTCTCCACCGAATCAAAATGGTGAAGAATTTTGCAATCGTTCGTATAGATAAGAACCGACGGGAGAATACCAGCAGCAAGAGATTCTAGCCCCCGGTCAGAACCAGCGGCTCCCGTTAATGACGTAAACGAGTGCTGATCTTCACCTTGAGTCAATAATAGGATGTGAGCCATGTTCGTAGAAGGTTTTTTCTTAACAGTAAATAGTCACGCCCTGATGAAGGAAGATTGAAAATTCGAGGATTACTACAAGCTCAATTCGGGAATCGCAGAAGGTTTTTAAGGAGAAGCAAAGTGAGATTTGAAGAAATGCAGATGCGTGAAAAAGGAAGAAGACATGGGCTTTATATAGGAAGAGAATCAAGAGGTCTGTAGCGTATCAAGGACTGCGATACAAGGATGATTCCCAAAAGATTTGGCGGTACAGGTAATGATGACCTAGCATCGGGCGAGTGAGATTTTATTTGGAAGGTCTTGTCCTAGGTAATTAGAGGTCTGTCATTCGGCTTTATTTGGGTCCATTCCCCGCCGTCAGTAATTTTACCTCGGGAAATGGGGGGACTATCTGTATAGGGTAAAATCGAGGATAAGGGCACACTCGGTTTCCCGTTGTCATGGTTATGCTTGGGCACGATACGATCGGCTCATCAGAAATGAGGCATCGAGATTGATCTGGGATGAGGCGATAAAGGAAGGGCGGTTAACTGCCATAAGGAGAAGATCGAAATATCCGCCCTCAACCGGATATTTCGGCGTCGATCTCGGTAATAAGTTTGTCACGATTTCTTTTCTTTATTTAGAGTTGTACTAGGGTTGGGACTCTCTACTATATAAAGAGGAGGTTCCCGTCCATTAGGGGGGTTGGAAACGGAAAGGCGAGGAAAGAGTTCATATAAAAAATAAAAAGAATCCTTTGAAACCATTCCCATTTGTTCTTAAGTTCATCTTTATTATACACCGTGTAAGTACTCAACAGAGGGTATCGACCTCGGTTTCTATACCCGTGGCGAGACATACTTAATAGTTGGTTAGATCTGCTTCTTTGTTTATTTATTGGCTTATCTCGCAATTTAATCCGTAATTAAATTTAGCCACATATCTTTGGCGTCACGCATAAATTTAATTGTTCTCTGTTTTAAGGTTAAACACTTGGCAAGCTAGAAACTGGAAAATTTTTAGGGAGCTTATTGTGAATACTAGTTTTGTAGTGCAGTAGATAAAATTTATAGTAAAGGAAAGGATAGGAATGTTTATAGGATCAAAACAGGCTAGAAAATGTATAAGATTTCTTGAAGGAAAATATTTTATTGATAAGCTCTATGAATCTCTAAACGCTCTTTACAATCTCCACAATATAAAATATATAGCAGCAGCCCTATTTATAATAGTTTAAAACCTACTTTAACTCAAATTAAGAAAACCTATTCCTAAACTAATTTAACTATAAATCTTAATTATACATGAATTAAAATACCAAATCCTAACCAATTTTGGTTTCCTACAATTTTGAATTATTATTTCCAACATTCTCCCATAATTCAAAATTGTATATCTAATTCTTGATCTACTTGTCACAATCTTCAAATTGTCGAGGCACTTGTTTCCAACCCATCAATCGTTGAAGCACTGTCTCTTCAACCGTCACTCACTATCTTCCAATTTGTTGAGTCACTTTCTTTTCAACCGTCACAATCGTTGGAGCACTTTCTCTCCAACCTTCACAACCGTTGGAGCACTTTCTCTCCAACCTTCACAACCATTGAAGCACTTTCTCTCCAACATTCCATTGTTGAAACACTTTCTCTTCAACCTTCGATCGTTGGAGCACTTTCTCTCCAACATTTCAATTTGTTGATGCACTTTCTCACCAACCTTCAATTATTGAAGAACTTTCTCTTCAACCTTCAGAATCGTTGGAGCACTTTCTCTCCAACATTCCAATTTGTTGATGCACCTTCTCACCAACCTGCAATTGTTGAAGCACTTTCGCTTCAACCTTTAACCGTTGGAGCATTTTCTCTCCAACATTACAATTTTGTTGATGTACTTTCTCATCAACCTTCAATTGTTAAAGCATTTTTTATTCAACCTTCACAATCGTTGGAGCACTTTTTCTCCAATATTCCAATTTTGTTGATGCAATTTCTCATCAACATTCAATTGTTGAAGCACTTTCTCTTCAACCTTCACAATCGTTGGAGCACTTTCTCTCCAACGTTCCAATTTTGTTGATGCACTTTCTCATCAACCTTCAATTGTTGAAGCACTTTCTCTTCAACCTTCAATTGTTGAAGCACTTTCTCTTCAACCTTCACAATCGTTGGAGCACTTTCTCTCCAACATTTCAACTTGTTGATGCACTTTCTCATCAACACCCAATTTTTTTTTAACCCACTTCTCCAACTTCTAGAGAAGACAGTTTGTTTCTCTTGCACTACTAAAAAACTGCTAAAAATCGACGGATCAAAAACCGACGCACTGGGTCGTTTAAAAAAATCGACGGAAAATCGACTCACAGAGTCGGTTTTTTGTATTTTTAATTATTTTTAATTATTTTAAATTATTTTAATCGAGAAAACCGACGGACAACATCGGTTTTTTTTTGGCGTAATTTGAAAATATAATTCCGCCAAAATAAACCGACGTCCCACGTCGGTTTAATTAAAAAAAAAAAAAAATATAAAACCGACGTCGTACGTCGGTTTTATTTTAAAAAATATTATAAATAATATACAATTCATTTTGTTTTTAAAAAAAATAATGAACATTTTTTTTTGAAGAAACCGACGGACAGTGTCGGTTTCGTTTTTTTTTTAAATTTTGGGGTCAAAATCCGGTCAAATGTGCGGAAAAAACCGACGGACAGAGTCGGTTTTGTCCTCGTTTTTCCTATATATTGGCAGTAACGGGATTCTTTCCCATTTCAGCTATCCCTCTTCAAAATTAAACCCACCCTCCCCAAACCCTAGCCGCCGCCCCCCTCCCCTCCGCCCGACGCTGCCTCCCATTTCGCCGCCGCCCAACGCCGCTGCCTGCGCAGCTCCTTCCCCCCTACCCCAAACCCATTTTGAAGGTTAGTTTCTCTTAAATTAGGTAAGATTAAAATTCTTTTAATCTTAGTTTTATTTGTAGATTTTAGGCCTAATGCTCGTCTATTTAGATTTGTTCAACATCATTTGCAATGTTATTAATGTTGAATTTGTGAAAAAAAAAGTAAACTTTATTTGCCTAGTTTAATTTACTTGTCATTTTTTTTTTTTTGGGTTGAGATTGTGCTATATTTCATATTCTTTGTCAATGTATTTGTGTTAGCTTAGTTATCATTCTTTGTAATATTGTTGATGTTGAATATGTGCAAAAATATATACTTTAATTATTTGACTAGTTTTTTTGTTGTTGTTGGATTGTGCTTTTTGTTAGAAACCCATAAGTTATTAGAATTGTTATTGATCATTCTAAATTAGAATGGATTGAGATTGTGCTTTTCAAAGTTAGAATTGTTAAGTTATAGTATTTCTATAACCTCAATACTAAAATGTAGATTTTATTTCTCTAGATTTACTTTTCAATTTTTAGAATTGGTTGGAATTGTGCTTTTCAAATTAAGTTAGAATTATTAAGTTATGTTAGAATTATTAAGTTATAATATTTCTATAACCTCAAAACTAAAATGTAGATTTTATTTGACTAGATTTACTTTTCAATTTTTAGAATTAAAGTTAGAATCCATAAGTTATTAAAGTTAGAATTGTTATTGAGAATTCAAAGTTAGAATTAGTTGGGATTGTGCTTTTCAAAATTATATTAAAGTTAGAATTTATAAATTATTAAAGTTAAAATTTATAAATTATTAAAGTTAGAATTGTTATTGAGAATCCAAAGTTAGAAATGGTTGGGATTGTTTTCTTAAGTTATATTTTAAGTCGAATTCTTAAGTTATAATATATTTCTATAACCTCAATAATTTGTGGGTATATTTTTGTAGATGGATCGTATGTGGATGTATAATATGAATAATAGTAATCGTGTGGGTGTACATGATGAATTTGTTGAAGGTGTTGATGGGTTTATCAAACATGCAATGACACTTTTACCCTTTTCAAAATGAAGGGGTAATTAGGTGTCCTTGTTCTCATTAGGTGTATGAAGTATTTGAAACCGGAAGCGGTTAGGGTTCATTTATATAGTCGTGGGTTTAAGCGAAATATTATGTTTGATCGATCATGGAGAGGCCGATGGGGTCAATGGTATATTTTACAATATTGTTGTCGGTGAAAGTAGTGTGTCACGGGAATATAGTCACGTCCAATATGATAGAGTTAATGATATGGTTAATGATGCGTTTGGGCGTACGATGCGGTTTGAACACGAGCAAAATTTTGAGGAACCTCCTAATGAAGAAGCAATGCGCTTCTATCAAGAATTAGAAGAGGCTAGTCATCCACTTTGGGTAGGGAGTCGGCATTCTAAGTTGTCTATTGCGGTTAGAATGATTAACATCAAATCGTTATTTTACCTGTCTTTGTCGCTATGGATTCAATGATTAAGCTTGTAGGGGAACTAGTTAGTCCGGAATTCGACATACCTAAGAGTTACTATGAAGGAAAGAGATTGGTTTCCAAATTAGGATTGTCGTATGATAGAATTCATTGTTGTCCAAACGGTTGTATGTTGTTCTATAAGCAAGATGTTGATTTAAATGAATGTAAAATATGTGGACATGCGCGTTATAAGCGGACACCAAGTGGGAAGACGGTTCCAATGATCGTTGTAGTAGTTTGAATTTAATAATGGACTTATGTTAAAACTAGTTAATGGTACTTTTGGTTGGTCATTTAAATATTTCGAACTTTGAAGGTTTATTTAGATCGTATTTGATGTGTTTTATTATTACTTAGGATGATTTTATGTGTTGTAGCTCTTTTAGAATTGATTTGGAGCATTTTAATGCTAGTTTTGAGCAGCTTTTGTTATTGGTTTCTGAGCAGATTTTGGTACTGGTTTTTGTGCAGGTGTGGTTGCAGAAAATGCATGATTTGCATGCTGAAAATTTTCCAGAAAACCGACGGAAAATCGACTCTGTCCGTCGGTTTTCTGGAAATTAATTTTGCAGATTTTCCAGAAAACCGACTCTGTCCGTCGGTTTTCTGGAATTAATGCTTATATTTTACAAAAAAACCGACTCGCTGTGTCGGTTTTATAATTAAAAATAAAAAAATTATATAAAAAAACCGACGCGGTGTCGTCATTTTTTCATAAAATATATATTATTTATATATAAGATAAAAAATCCGAATTTAATAAAACCGACCGTCCGTCGGTTTTTTATTTTTTTTTTAATTTTTAAAAATATTTGAATAAAACCCGACGGACAACGTAACCGATGCTGTCCGTCGGTAAAAACCGACGTTGTCCGTCGTTTTTCTGAAAGCGAGGCTATTAAAATCGACGGACGTTAAAATGTCGGTTTCCCGTCGGTTTGGTTAAAAAAACCGACGCTAGACGTCGGTTTTTGTCAACGGTTTTTTCCGTTTTTTTAGTAGTGTTGTGCATATTTTCTTGCACCTCTTTAAACTTGCAACAGTTTGTTAGTCCTTCTCACCATGATCGTTTTTCATGCATATCATTAGCCTAACATTTGCCAACATCATCATCATTGGCCAGACGGACGACATATATGAGTCATAGCCGCCTGCCGGCAGCGAAAGCTCTTTAATTTTCTACCAGGACCGTAGAAGCTCTGATACCAATTTGAAGGAAATATATTTTATTGATAAACTTTTTGAGTCTCTGAATGCTCTCTACAATCTCCACAATATAAAATATTTAGCAGCAGCCCTATTTATAATAGTATAAAACCTACTTAAACTCAAAATTGAAAAACCTATTCCTAAACTAATTTGACTATAAATCTTAATTAGACATGAATTAAAATACCAAATCCTAACCAATTTTGGTTTCCTACAATTTTGAATTATTATTTCCAACATTTCTTGAGGCTCTTTGTACTTAGTTCTCTTTGAGGCTTGCTTCTCTTGGCACCCTTCCTGGAAGGTGGTCAGGAGTTCAAGTGCTCTGTAGTTTGTAATTTCTAATGGTGGTAATAAGATTTTACAGTTTAATACCAAAAAAAAAAAAAAAAAAAAAATTGTTCACTTTTACTTGTGCCGTTTGAATTTTGCACATCCTTTATGAAATAATAATTGATATGGATATTTTATCACATTACCCATATTCATTGATGTTTAGTCTTTAGATCTTGAAAAATGACTTGGAAAACAAGTAATTAAAGCTAAGGATAAGGCATGGGGGAAAAAAATATTTCTCTTGATATGCTAAAAATGACAAGTAAAAGTGAAAATATATTTTTAATATAATAGATAAGTAAAAGTGATCGGAGGGAGTAGAAAATTGTAGATATTGAACAATAAACTACGTCTGGAACTAAGTACCCTACTACCATTGACAATACTTGGATCAGAAAGGAACTTAGCGATGAAAATTGCACGCAAAGCTGGTCATTTGCAACTAATAAGAAGATTCGGCTTGTCTTGAAAAAAGAATATTTTTTATCCAATTTCTTTACAATTAATTTAAAAATCAAGTTTAACTTGTATACGTAGTTACACTGTGAGGTTAAGTTATCTGGGCAAGTGAACTTACGGTCTCTTCGTAAAATTAGATATTTTATGTATATATTTTTTTAAACCAGAGAATGTTCCAATTTATGAGTCACACCTTTTTATATGTAGTAATAATTTTATTTTTCACTCTTGATGAGGAGTAAATTATAATCATACAAATATCTAAAACTTATTTTAAATTACAAATTTCAAAAGTCTTTCGTTATTTATTAAATTCCGTACTCAATCAAACAATTCACATAAATTGTGACGGAGGGAGATATAAGTTAACGAGAAATTAAAACGATTTTTCAGCTGAATCGATCAATCAAGGTTCTACGGATTCTTTATCCTGCATGCGTCTGAAATCAATCAAAATCATATCAATTAAATTGTGAATTGCCTCTGTTCAACATCTGTATAATTTCTTTTTCTAGATCACGTGTCGTTATATAACTCTTCACTCTTTTATACAATGGAGATAAGGAATTAAATAGTTGAAAACAATAATACAAAGAAGGCAGGAATAATAAGTACAAGAAATATAAGTTAAAATAAGATAAATTCGTTGGATGAGGATGCATGAGATGCTTTTATTCTTTATTCACCACGGTTGACTTCTACCTTCTGCTCGACCAAAAATCATTATCTACTCTCCTTTAGCTCTATTATAAGTTAATTTCTCCATGTGTCTCACAATATATGTCATTTTTTAATTCCAAAAGAAGTACTATCATATTTTCTTATTTATAAATAGTTTAATTTTAAATTTTTTATTTTATCTTTAGTAAGATGATTTATAGTCACACAAATGTATGTTTGTTTTAAGACCGCAAAAATAATTTTTTGAAATCTTTCTTCCTTAAATTTTATTATGTCCAATTAAACACTGCCCATATATTGAGATGAAAGAATATAAGGATTTCCTACTCATGTCAAGTGCCAAAGATATTAAGGTCCCACTGATTTCTTTTAACACCCTTAGGTAGATCTTGCTTTGTGGCCTATAAATAAGCTGCTCTGTTTCATTTTTTAATCACTCAGCCAGGCAAGGGAAAACATTTTGCTCATTATAATTTTTTCAAGCTAGACATTGCTTGTTGTCTCTCCCTCAAAGGCTCCTCTTTTGCTTGTTCATAAGCTCTAACATCCTAAATTTGAAGCATGAGGGAGAGGAGCTTTTGCTGGGAGAGACAACAAGAAATGCTTTGCTCACTGCTAATATAGGGTTTTTAATGATGTTGTACTCTAATAACATGGAAGTCATTGTTCACTCTCCTTCAAAGGCTTCCGACTTTAGCTTCTGAAACATAACTTCTACTACTACTACTCCAAAACCCTTTTTTCCCTAAAAGCTTGCCAAACTCTTCATCTTTCTAATCTTGTTGATTGTTGAATATTGATTCTGGTTAATAAATTAACTATCAAGATGCATCTTAGTGCCTGTTTGGATGAGCTTATAACTTATGACTTTTGGTTTATTTTTGTTATTTTGGCTTAAACACAAGTGCTAATTAAAAGCACTTTTTTATCTTACCCAAACACTACAAAAGTGCTTAAAAGCACCTAAAATAAGTCAATCCAAACAAGCTCTTAGTTGGCTTTTGGACATATGAAGTGTGAAATTTGAAAGAAAGTAGTATATTTGTTTTCAAAGTTGAAAATGGTATTTGAAAATTGGAGTTGTTGTTTAAACTACAAATTGGAGTTGTTTTTGGATTTTTGTGAGTGATTAAAGTGAAAATTGTGAAAATAACTTTTTGGAGTTTTTTTTATCAAGTTGAATTCCAGAAAATTGTAGCAATTTTATGTCCGAACAATATTTTGGAAAAAAATGAAAACTATCCATGGCCAAACGGGTCCTTAGATTCCTGATGAAACAAATTTAATTCTCCCTCTATTTCATTTCTTTGAATTTTAATATTTTGTTACTTGTTTATGTTTAAATATAGGTTATAAGGATGTGAAGTTTTTATTAAATTTTCTCTCTTGTGACATGCAAACAATGGAAAAGTGATAATGTGGCATTGACATGTAATTTTCTTGCGCCAAAAATTTGATCTTTTGGTGCTTTATATTTTCTGAGCAACTAATAATACATAGTTTAGTGACTTTATTGTTACAAAAGCTACTTATGTAACTTTATATGTTATAAATAGTAATATTAGTGACTTTAATTACAAAAAATAATTTTGTAAATTTAGTTTCACAAAAAATAAATGTAGTAATCACTGATGAAATTAATCCATATAGTTTGCCTTGCCTATATTAACAAATATCTTTGCAAGATATTAAAAAGGAGCAAATATTAAATGGGAATTTACGTAAATATATCCTTCGGCCAACGAGTTTATCAACGTATACACTACTTATACATGTTGGCAGTAGATGTTGTATATAGGTATGTATAGTATATGTATATTTTATATAAAGTATACACTGTGTACATATTTTGTAAACTGGTTTTCTTGTTTTAGCATGTGAAGGAAATGCCCTGGGTATCGAAGTTAGGGGCTTTAGATGGTGGAATGATATTTGACAGTAATTTTCCTGTATTTATAAATAGCGCACAGGGACACCAGCGCAAATTCTTCATCCTCATTCACGCAAGAAGTAATTGCACAGTTTGTCCGTCAAATGGACTGGTCTTTAATTTTTTCCCCTCAAATGGGCCTGGTATTTAATTTTTGCCCTTCAAAATCGAACTTATGTCTAGCGAGGCATAAGTTCTTTAAGGGCGCTAGAAGAACTTGTGGATCTTATGATGCGTGACTTATGCCCCTTGATATGATACCAATGGGCACCACTCCTTCAAGGCCTTTCACTCGTAGCCAAGCCAAGGAGTTCCAAGACTTGCAAGTGATGTTTATGAAGAGAGGGGCATTGGAGGCGCTTAAAGAACACCTCTCAAGAGTGTATAACGTGTGGATGATTGCTTGGGAGGATGTTAAAGATGAAGGCATAATAAGGGAAGCAATAAAAAATGCTAGAAGTGCAAACGGCCAAAGAAGAGCCAATGTTGGCTATTTTCGGCCAACTTGCGGCTAATTTTGCAAAAGATCACTTTTGGGCCTTAGTTGTAAAAGGCAAGACTACATATAATTGTCTTAGTCATTTCATTAGTTTTTTGAGCTTGATCATTGAAGAAAAACCTCTTATGAGTGATAGTTTGTTTAGTTAGTTAATTAGAGATTATCTTAGTGATTAGTTGTGTGGATCTTTGGTTGGTAATCTAAAACTCATATCATTGATTTTCTACATTGAATTGCTCATTTATGGATTCTTTGAGTCTTCCTTGTTGATTATCAATTAATATAGGTTCATTAATAGGAATCAATTAGGAGGATTTAGGTTTAACATACCCATATTTGCCTATATTTTCTTAATAATTGGGTCTTGCTTTTATCTTCATTCCTTTTTGAACTTCTAGAGTTTCCATTAGGAATCTTATCATTTGGTATCAAGATCTTGGTAACAATTCTTCATCCTTGGTTCTAAATTAAATTAAATATGTAAGTTAGAAAATTTTCTATATATATATATATAAAATTCGAAATTTTTCAAAAATCTCAAAAAAATTTGTGTTTGTTTCGTTGATTTGACACTAGATTCTTGTTCCCTAGTGTTATTTGAGTCAAATTCCAAAGTTTCAAGTAAATTGGATCATTTTTAAGTCATCCACCATTAATGGAGTTTGAAGGTGGAAGAACTTGAAGGTGGTCTTGAAGAAGAAGAGGAAATTAGGGCTTCAAAATTATTGGGTTGATTTTTACTAGTGGAGGGGAGCCTAGGTTCGAAATTTGAGAATTTTTGGAGTTGATTTGAAGGTGATTGGCAATCTGAAGTTTTTGGTGTTCTTGAAGAACTTCAAATCTTCATAGAAAAGAAAATCCCAAAAGGCGTGTTTAATCCAAAAAGTGTTCAAGTCAAAAGTGTTTGTTGGGCCAAAAGAAAAAAGGGGGAAAAAAAAATACTAAGTTAGTAGGCCCTCAAATTAGCAAAATCCGAAAAAGAAAAAAAAAAAAAAAACTGACGCGCTGCTGACGTCAGCCGACCTCCCACGCGCCTGCCCAGGCCCAAGCGCAGCTTGAGCGCGCGTGAATGCCAATTTCAGAGGCTGTTTTGCTCTGTTTTGCCCTGTTTCAGCCCGTTTTTTCTCCCCTGTTCACCAATTTTTCCCTTGGTTTTTCTGATCCAGCCCAAAATTATAAATATATATATAAAAAAATCTTCTTCAAGATTTGTCTCTTCTTCTAATTTCTTTTCATTGATTCTCCTAACTAATTAACAATTAGTAATTGTTCTTACTTGATTGTTAAGTTAGTTCTTGAGTCCGAATTTTATTTCGTACTAATATCTTCAAGCTTTTCTTGTTTTATTTCGTTGAACATTTAGTGGCTCTTGTCCGTTTATTTTGAGTCATCCGTCATTCCTAACACAAGAATCCATTCTTCCATAAAGCTTAGCAATTGTGAGGCTTGATTAGACAAGTGGTTTTCATTCCTAACCTTGGACGAAGCACTAGGTTGAGTGGTAAACTTTGAGAGTTAAATACAAGCGACGTGAGTAGCTTTACTACTAATATTGTTTGTTGAGTTTTGTAGGTACCATGACTAATTCCGAAGGACAATCTCATGATGGAGAGGACTCAATGGCTCTGTTACTTAGGGAGTTTGCAAGGATGACCATGGAGATGAGTGCAATGAGGACGGATGTGGAAAGTATCAATGTTAGGTTGGCGAGTGTGGAGCAAACTAGGAGGTTGGGCAATCCCCAATCAAAAGGTGGGGATGTGAATGTTGGAGATGACGTGAGTAGGAACTCCAACACCTCACCAACCATAACCCCGGGATAAATCCGTGCGTTATACTATCCCTAAGCTAACCTCAATCCTTCCTCATCCATTCCACACCATACTAATCCAAATGCCGACGCCTCGGGATATGTGATGCGAACTTACCCCCTTAACCAACCCCAATTATACCAACACCCTCAAGAGGAATGTCCACCATACGTGACCCCAAGAGCCACTCCACCAATTGTTTCCCACACACACCCAAATGCACCAACACTACAAAACTTTACCCCAAAACCATTTCCAACCCAATACCACAATCCCACTTATGAAAAAGAAGAAGTTGAGGATTATGAGCGGGAGAGATGGTGGGAGGAGCTACGGTATGGAGGGAGACATGGATATGATGCCCAAAGGGGACAAGGGAGACGAGGAGGTTTTGGTAGACCCTATGAGGAGCGGGGTAGATGGCAAGGTCATGAAGACCGTGCTAGATGGCAAAGACAGGATGACCGGGCGAGATGGCAAGGGTATGAAGATAGGAAAGGTCAAGACTGTAATTTGCTTACTATTGTTACACCTTGGAAAATTCCCCCTTAGCGTACAGTGAATATACTAACGAGGGGTATAATGTATACGAGGTTTGGACAAGTAAGAAATAGTATTTGATGGTCCTAATTAAGATTTCCAAAGACATTCGAGTTAAGGAAAGAAAGTTGTTAAGGAAAGCGAGTTATAAGTTGAGTGTGTCGGGCAAAATTACGAGTATTGAGTTAATGGTGTTTTAATGATGCTTCAAGGAAGAGTTATAACGTCCCTTAGAATGGTAATGAAGTGTTGAACAAGTGTTAAGAAGGTTCCATAAGGATCGGAGATCAAACGAGTCGAGAGAACAAGTCTCGGAAAAGGCGGGCAAACCTACGGCCAGACATACTGGCCGTATAAAATGTATGGACCGTATGTCCAACCGTAGATCCAGCCCAGTATACCATTTCTCACTGGACCAGATAAACATACGGCCAGTAGAAAACATACGGACCGTATGTAGGTCCGTAGATCTCGTCGGGACTGATGATGAATTAATATAAGGGACCTCTCCTCATATCATTTTCATTTCATTCTTTATCTCCACAACTCAAGGAAACCCCTAGAACATTCCACACACTTCAACCACAAGAAAACAAACGAAATCAAAGATCAACAACAAGAATTGAAGAGAATCAAGTGTATGAAACCCATTAAAGTCATTCAAACCAAGAAATCCCAAGAGAGATGAAATAGGGTTTTGGTGAAAAAGGTGTATTACCATTCAAAGATTATTCCTCCATCATCTAAGGTGAGTTTCATGACTTTTCCATGTTGTTTAGAGTATTGGTAGGTTGAAACACTTGGATTGTAGAAGAATATAGAAAATAGATCATAAATGTGTGAATAGTGTCATTATTGAGTAGTAGTTGGATTGAATCATGAAAATGGATATGTTGAGATTACAAATACGTTATAAATGACATTTAGAATATGGGACAAGTATTGTATGTGAAAGAACGCAATAATGGACTTTGGTCATGAATATGGAGAATTGGAGCGAAATTGTGAAATGTGGGCAATGTAATCAAATGATGCTTATTGTTTACGATATTGTGATTGTTGTTATGAATGTTGGGAGTTGATATGGAATATGGAGGAAAGTAGTATAAACAAAGGAAATGCTGCCCAATTTTCTCTAGCTTTAGTAAGCTCGTTCCTATAATTGTATAGCTAATGTCGATACGAATTCCCTCAAGGTATAAACGAGCGCATTAAAGGAGAACGAGCAAGCGATAGAATAGTTAAACGACAAAGGTATGTGAGGCTAGTCCTTTCTTTCTAAGGCATGAATTCCCTCTTTTCTCATGAAGGTCCTATATTCTAGAAAACTGTGAGTCCTTGTTCATGAATAGCCACACGAGATAAGAGATATGCTACGAGTATGATAATGATAATGACAAGCTTAAGTCTAAAGATTCTAGCGTCCATGATATAATGTTCCTATAAAGCTAAAGATGTCACATGTAACCTATCGATGTTGATGATTGTATACACTCACCTTATATGCTAATTCCTTCAAGGTGAGGCAGAATGCTTATAAATGCTCCATAATGAAATCGGGGGTCTACGACCTTATGTCACCCCGATAAAGTAAGATTATCTATGAGTCTCTATGCATGCATTATGATGAGTTATGATAAGTATTTTATGATGAATATATGATGATATTACACCGCGCCTATATGGTAGGGCGCTCACCGCCAAGGCGGCCGGCTATACACCATGGCCGGATGGCATGGCGGACACCACTAGTGGGCGGCGTGAGACGGTACCCCGGACGGCGGAGGCACGGACGTTGTGCTAATGCTAATGTTATTGATTATCACACCATACCTATATGGTCGGGCAGCTTATACATTTATGCATATATGATATGATGATGAGTATGAAAGTAAGTCAGCTTGCATTATTCCATTTATGATTCAGTCAGTCATAGATTGCTCCTCATTTGATGCCTCCTCATTTCATTGATGTCTAATTATTGTTTAAGCCTTATATACTCAGTACAATATTCGTACTGACGTCCTTTTTTTTAGACGCTGTGTTCATGTCCACAGGTAGGCAGGGAGGTGATCCAGACTCATAGGAGCCATTAGCTGATTGAGAGCACTCCACTTTTCCCGGAGGTGCCATTGATTATTCTTTTGGTACATATATGTGTATATATATTTTAGGCACGACGGGGTCCTGTCCCGTCCATATGTCTAGTACTCTAGTAGAGGCTTGTAGATATGCAGTGTGGGTAGTATGGTCTCACTGTCTTTATGTATATACACGTATATATTATTTTGATAGCCGAAGGACTTATGTTTATAAAAGCAAACATGTTTCAAATGATGATAGTTTTCCATGATTATGAATATATTATGAATGAGATCAGATAAGTAACAGAACGAGCGGTGTTCGGTGGTTAGCCTCGGATACCCGTCATGGCTCGTAGCCCGGGTCGTGACAACTATCAAGGTGGAACTTCCCAAGTTCAAAGGTGGGAGTGACCCGGAAGAATTCTTAGAATGGAAATTGCAAGCGAGAGGATCTTCTTTCCTAACAACATCTCGGATGCGTTGAAAGCAAAGTATGCCCTCACCTAATTTGTGGGGTATGCATTTACTTGGTGGGAATCCAAGAAACATGAGAGAGCTCAACGACATATATTTGATATGCCAACTTGGCAAGAGTTGATTAAGCTTATGGAAGCAACGTATGTAACACCCAACTATTATCAAGGTGTTATCAAAATAGTATCTATGTTAAGGCAAGTTAGTAAGAGTGTGGAAGAATACTTCGATGAGTTTGAGAACTTGATGTTGAAATCCAAGATCGAAGAACACTTGAACTACACGGTAATCCGATTTGTGGCCAATTTGAACCATGATATTTCCAAACCCATGAGGCTTCATTCCTATACCACACTTGAGGAAGCATTTCATGATGCAGCTAAGGTTGAAGTGGATTTGAAAGCGGAGAAATCCTACAAGGCTAAGAATGTGTCATCCTCATCATGGATCAAGGATAGATGGGAAAAGCCCAAGATCACTACTCCAACTCCTCAAGCCAAGTTCGACTACAAAGCCAAGGGTGAAGACAAGGCTAAATGAGGTAACAATACTAAACATAACTTTCCTCGTCCTTCTACTATTCAATGTTTTAAATGCCAAGGTAGGGGCCACATTGTAAGTGAATGTCCTAATAACAAGGAAATTGTGGCCATGCTTGATGGTTATCGAACCGATGAAGAGGAGGAGGGTGGTGGAGGAGGTAATGATGGTGAACCAAAAGGTGAACATGAGAGAGAATTTGAAGAGGAGGAGGATGAACGGAAACTAGAGGAGAATATTAATTTGGCTTGTGTGTTGCGAAGGATCATGGGTGTAATGAATAGAAAGGAACTTGATCAAAGGGAAAACCTCTTCCATACTCGATGCAAAATCATGGATAAGGTGTGCTTCTTGATCATTGATGGTGGTAGTTGCACAAATGTGGTGAGCACGACATTAGTTGACCATATGAAATTTCCCACATGGAAACATCCTAGCCCCTATAAGCTTCAATAGTTCAATGATTGTGGAGAAGTGAAGATCGTCAAGCGGGTTGTAGTGAAGTTTAGCATTGACAAGTACCAAGATGAACTCTTATGTGATGTGGTGCCAATTCAAGAATGTCATATGTTACTTGGGAGACCATGGAAATTTGATAGGGATGCTCAATATAGTGGGAGATCTAACAAGTATTCCTTCATCTTTGGGGCTAGAAAGCATACTCTTACCCCATTGACACCCTATCAAGTGAGGGAGGACTATAGAATCATGAAAGAGCTCCGGGAGAAGGTGCAAAAGGAAGAGGTTGAAAAGGAGTCCTTACTTAGCCAAGAGGATCAAGGGGTAACAGAAGGGAAAGCCAAGATGTGTACACTTGCCAAACCAAGCAATTGCTTGAAAGGTGTTGATGAGGGGCGCTTCATGGTGTGACTTGTCAACAAAGATCTCTTATTGCATACTAACCAAGATACTAGCACTTTGCCTAGTATTGTTTCTTCTCTTTTGCAGGAATATGATGAGCTATTTCCGGAGGAGATGCCCAAAAGATTGCCTCCATTGAGGGGTATTGAACATCAAATTGATTTTGTGCCGGGATCCCAAATTCCCAACAAACCGGCATATAGGAGCGATCCGAAGGACACTAAGGAGTTGTAAAGGCAAGTTGAAGAGCTCCTTGAGAAGGGTCTTGTCAAAGAAAGTCTTAGTCCATGTGCCGTACCGGTGATTCTTGTTCCAAAGAAAGATGGCACTTGGAGGATATGCATTGATTGTAGAGCCGTCAACAAAATCACGGTAAAGTATCGACATCCTATTCCTAGACTTGATGATATGTTGGATGAGTTATGTGGCTCAAGTGTGTTTTCGAAGGTTGATCTTAGAAGTGGCTATCACCAAATTTGTATAAATTCGGGTGATGAGTGGAAAACGGCCTTCAAAACCAAGTTTGGTCTCTATAAGTGGCTTGTTATAACATTCGGCCTAACCAAACACCTAGAACTTTTATGAGGTTGATGAATCATGTCTTGAAGCCCTTTATCAATAAATTTGTGGTTGTTTATTTTGATGACATTTTTGTGTATAGTAAACAATGGAGGAGCATCTAGTCCATTTGAGACAAATGTTTGATGTCTTATTGCATGAAAAATCCATTTGAGACAAATGTTTGATGTCTTATTGCATGAAAAGTTGTTTGCTAATCTCAAGAAGTGTTCCTTTGGGGTTGATAAAGTGGTATTCTGGGTTTTTGTTATGAGTGCGAATGGTGTGAAGGTTGATGAAGAAAAGGTGGATTCCATTAGAACTTGGCCAATTCCTAAAAATGCAACCGATGTAAAGAGTTTCCATGGGTTGGCAAGTTTCTATAGGCAATTTGTGAAGGAATTTAGTACTATTGCCTCTCCTTTAACCGAATTGATTAAAAAGGAAGTTCCTTTTGTTTAGGGAGATGAGCAAGAGAAGGCTTTTCAAGAGTTTAAGTCCATGTTGATTTCGTCACCATTGTTGCAATTGCCTAATTTTGAGAAGACATTTAAAGTTGAGTGTGATGCTTCCGGGGTTGGTATAGGTGGAGTATTGATGCAAGAGGGCAAGACATTGGCTTACTTTAGTGAAAAGCTAAAGGGGGCTTCTTTGAATTACTCTACTTATGACAAGGAGTTGTATGCACTTGTGAGGGTATAGCCTAATGGCAACATCATTCGTGGCACAAAGAATTTGTGATTCGCTTGGATCATAAGTCCTTGAAGCATTTGAAGAGCCAATCCAAACTCAACAAGAGACATGCAAAATGGGTTGAAGTTATTGAAACATTTCCTTATGTAATCCATTACAAGAAGGGTAAGAAAAATGTGGTGGTGGATGCTTTGCCTAGAAGGTATGTTTTTCTAAATACTATGACTTCTAGAATGATGGGATTTGAAAGCCTCAACGGGTTCTATTCTCAAGATCCCGATTTCAAAGAACTTTATGAGAAGTTGACTCAAGGGAAGAGAGTTGACTGGTACCAATTTGTTGATGGGTTTTTGTTCAAAGATGGTAGAGCGTGTGTTCCTATGAGTTGATGGAGAAAGCTTTTTGTCAAAGAACCTCATAGTGGTGGAATGATGGGGAACTTTGGATTTTCCAAATCACTTGACATCCTCAATGAACAATTCTATTGGCCTAAAATGAAGAATGATATGGAGAAGCTTTGTGGACAATGCTTGGAGTGCAAGCAAGCAAAATCAAAGACTCGTCCTCAAGGTATGTATACTCCCCTTCCCACTCCTATTGGTCCTTGGATTGACATTTTTATGGATTTTGTGTTGGGTCTTCCAAGAACCAAAAAGGGGAATGATAGCATCTTTGTTGTGGTAGATATGTTCTAAAAAATGTCTCATTTTATACCATGCCATAAATGTGATGATGCATCTCATGTTGCTTTTTTGTTTGTGAATCATGTGCTTAAATTACATGGAGTACCTCATACTATTGTTAGTGATAGGGACTCCAAGTTTCTTAGCCATTTTTGGAAGAGTTTATGGGGTACACTTGGTACCAAGCTCATGTTCTATACTTCTTGATACCCTCAACTGGATGGTCAAACCGAAGTAGTGAATAGGACTCTTGGGAGCATGCTTAGGTGTATGATTAGAGGAAAATCCAATTCTTGGGAGGATCATTTGCCTTTGATTGAATTTTCTTATAATCGGTCCTTCTATTCCTCTATTGGCATGACTCCATTTGAAGTTTGTTATGGCACTTCAAAAAATGAGTAATTTGTGGAGGTTGAAAGTTACAGTTCGCGAAGGTTTTAGCCTTCACTATCAACTAGCGGAGGCTAAAACTTTCGCAAATTGCAACTATCAACCTCCGCAAATTTCTCATTCTTTTGTAGTGTGGTTTTAACCCCTTGGTTCCTTTAACCTTAACCCCCTTGTCTAGTGATGTTGTTGTGAGCTTAGATGCAAAATAAAGGGCGTTCGAAATGGTGAAGGTTCATGCCAAAGTGAAGGAAAGTATAGAGAAGATTAATACTATTCATGCCAAAGTGAAGGAAAGTATAGAGAAGATCAGTACTAAGGTGGAAAAAAGGCAAAACCATGTAAGAAAGAAAGTGGAATTCCAACCCGACGATTGGGTTTGGGTCCACTTCTAGAAGGAAAGATTCCATCAATCGAGGAAGGGAAAGTTGAGCCCAAGAGGAGATTGGCCTTTCAAAGTCCTTGAGAAGATCAATGACAATGCCTATAAGATCGACTTGCCAAGTGAGTATAATGTCCATAATATTTTCAATGTAAGTGATCTATCTTCTTGTGTTGTAGGTGAGCCTTTATATTCGAGGACGAATCTTCTCCAAGAAGGGGAGGATGATATGATACCAATGGACACCACTCCTTCAAGGCCTTTCACTCGTAGCCAAGCCAAGGAGCTCCAAGAATTGCAAGTGATATTTATGAAGAGAGAGGCATTGGAGGCGCTTGAAGAACACCTCTCAAGCGTGTATAACGTGTGGATGATTGCTTGGGAGGATGTTAAAGATGAAGGCATAAGAAGGGAAGCCATAAAAAATGGCTAGAAGTGCAAACGGCCAAAGAAGAGCCAATGTTGGCTATTTTCGGCCAACTTGTGGCTAATTTTGCAAAAGGTCACTTTTGTGCCTTAGTTGTAAAAGGCAAGACTATATATAGTTTCCTTAGTCATTTCATTAGTTTTTTGAGCTTGATCATTGAAGAAAAACCTCTTATGAGTGATAGTTTGTTTAGTTAGTTAATTAGAGATTATCTTAGTGATTAGTTGTGTGGATCTTTGGTTGGTAATCTAAAACTTTTGTCCTTGATTTTCTACATTGAATTGCTCATTTATGGATTCATTAAGTCTTCCTTGTTGATTATCAATTAATATAGGTTCATTAGTAGGAATCAATTAGGAGGATTTAGGTTTAACATACCTATATTTGCCTATATTTTCTTAATAATTGGGTCTTGCTTTTATCTTAGTTCCTTGCATTTTAATTACTTTTTGAATAGAGTTTCCATTAGGAATCTTATCATCCCTCTAGGCATAAGTTCGATTTTGAAGGGGCAAAAATTAAAGACTCGCACAAAATAGGGACAAAAGTGCAAATGAGCCTTCTTCATCTACGTTCAGGCGAGCCCACAACCGCTATCCTAGCCCATTTCAAAACCCAATGTCCCTTGGGTTATTTGCACTTTTGACCTTATTTTATGCTGGTCTTTAATTTTTGCCACTCAAGACAAATAATTTTTTTGCATTGGCATAAATTAATATATTTTTACATCATAATATCTCACAAGTTATGGCTTACACCCTTAAAGAACTTCATTTCGGTTTTGCAGGACAAAAATTAAAAACCAGTCCATTTAATGGACAAACCGTGCAATTTCTTCATCTCCCTTACTTCCTATTTAAGGTCAAAGACACGATCAAAAGAAATACTACATCCTTTACGGCCGCACCCTAAATCCCTTTGTTCTAACACTATAGATTTTCATCTTGAAAAAAATGATTCTTCCAAACGATTTCGACTTGTTGAATCCTTCACCAGATCTAGACAAGTTGAAGCACAAGAAGCGTATCATGATAAAGAAACGGACTTTCGGCCTGACTCAACCTCAAAAGTTATCTGATGATAAGGAGAGAACTGCCCAAGACCATATAACGAGTCCCACAAACGATGTGGCACTCCAACATACTGTTCAGTGTCCTAATGACTCTTCATGGATCGATGTCAAGTGCCAGGGTTGCTACAACTTAATGACTTTCAGAGAAACTGAGTTTAGCGACTTTATGCAATCTAATAGGGGGATTGTAGCATGCGATCATTGCAAGACGTATATGTGCATGCCTACTGGTACTCGTGCTATACACACTAAGGGGTATTCTTTCAGGAGAAATGGAGACAAGAGCAAAAGCGAAGTCAGAATTTGAAGTTTATGGGTTCAGGATTCTACTCTTTTAAGTTATGAGGTTCTAAATTAATAATCTATTCAGGTTCAATGATTTTTAAGACAAATATAGAGTTTGGAACAAAGTTACTGAATTCGATTGAATCCATAACATGTACTCTAGCTCCGCCCCCCAAGAGAGATATATAGGGAGTACTTTTTTATTTAACTGGAAGTTCATAGTGGAATTTTGGTGCAACCGATTTGATATGATATGGTTTGATTTTTATCAAAATTGAGAGCAAATTAACATATGTACAATCCAAATCAAATGGTGTTGGTTTTTTGTTTTTATTTGATCATTTTTTTTTCGTTGTCTCTTTTCACATTAAAATACTAATCAATTTTATTGAATGAGCTAATTAAAGATGCATGAATCATATATCAGAACAGAGTTCGAAGAATAAAAATCACAGTTCGATATGATAAATTTTCACATTCATAAATTAAAGGTCCCTACATTAAATAGAAAGCTCAAACAAATATATCTTACAACAATTTTTTTTTTTTTTTTTTTTATGTTTGATTGGCCAAACTTGCAAGACGATTTTGTGCATGCCTACTGGTACTACTTTTTTGATTTAACTGGAATTTCATATTGGAATTTTTGTGCAGTGTATTTTCTTTCCTTTCAAAACAGAGTCTTGTTTAAAATAAAATAAAATTCGAGTAGGATGTTCATGGTTAGATTTGATTTGATATGGTTTGATTTTATATAAATTGAGAGAAAATTAACCTACTGATGTACAAACCAAATCAAATAGTTTTTTTTTTTTTTTTTTTTTTTTTTTTTTGATTGTCATTTTTTCATTGTACTTATCATATATCTTTTTTTTTTTTTTTTAAAAAGCCCACTACTAGGTGAACACCTAGCAGCTCCCTTTTTATTAATTTAATAATAACTTAAAGTCTTCACATAATAAAGCAAATGCAATAAAGGTTAAAAAAAAAAAAAAAAAAAAAAAGATAGCTCCTCATATTTGTGTCCGCACCAAATTAGGGGTCCTAATCTGGAAACCACACAAAATCAGATAGAAATTGTTGAGAGAGAAGCTGCAAGTTTCGATTTCTCTCTTCTTGGTCTCTTGAGCTTCCATCTCGTTGATTTGCTTGCTGGGTCGGGTTTGCTGATCATCTTCTTCTCGTCCACACGCCATTGTAGTATATCCAAAGCTTGGATCTTGCACTTCTTATCAGGTACCCTTTCTTTTGCGATTGAATACAACTTCTTTTCGATCTCTTGTTTCTTCCATTACTATTGTGTTCCTGTTGATTAGCTCTCTTTACATTGATGTGGATCTGCTTGCATATAAAAAAATTGTGTGATGTGTTGTTGTTGCTCCTTTGCTTGTACTCTTCAATTTGTGCTATTTTCATCTGTTGCATTTGTCCTTTTTGGCCTAATGCCTGTAAATTATCCGGTATAAATTTAAGAAACAGTTGTTGTCTGGATCCTATCTCAGAGTATCTTTGCATCAGATATCTCAATATCATTCAATAGATTGAGCACTATACAATGCTAATACCACACACTGGATCACTTTTATTGAACTACTCCAGAAGAAAGTTTCTCTGATGAGGCCATCTTGTGTGATCCCAAACCCCATGTCTCTATGTGCTCTCCAATTTGTCAATGCATATTGTCACCCGCCTGCTTGTTAATGTAAACCATATATGCTTGTTTTCCTAATTGTTCCTACAAAATAACAAACAAGGTTAGTTAAATTGTTGTTTTCCATGTTCTCCTGCCCAAAGGGCATTTGAACATAAAAAACACAGTTGTTCCTCCCTCTTCTCCTCCATTCCTCTATCTCTGCATGCTTTGATTCTCAAATAGGGCAGATTTAGTTTATCACTATTGATTAGCCTTTTTCCCTTGGCTTCCAAATCTCGAAAAGACTCTGCATTTACTTCTCCCTCATCCAAAGCTACATTAGCCAGGTGGTCAGCCAATTGATTACCGTCCCTCAGGATATGGATGAATCTAATTGTTCTGTTATTCATTTTCTTCCAGATCTCTTCCACTTCATTAACTATCTTCCAAGGTACTTCCCAGACCTTTAGAATGCAATTCATCAGTAATAAGGAATCAGTTTCAATAGTCACCTATTGAAATTATTTGTCCACCACATAGTTTACTGCCTGTAGGATAGCCATAGCTTCTGCCTGAGTATTATTCCACCTTGGATTGGTCAACTCCTTAGACTTAGCAGCAATTAGATCTCCATTCTCATTCCTTACACAGAAACCCCATGATCCTCTTCCAGGATTTCCTCTAGCTGCACCATCTGTGTTACATTTGACCCAACCCCTATCTGGTGGATTCCACTTCACTTGTTACTTCTTGGACTGTAATTATGTAGTGTCTGTACCATTGTGCTCCACCGGTAGGACACATATTGAAAATTTCCCCTGCTCACTTTCATAAACAAGACAATGGTGTGCATGATTTGATACATTACTTTCACATTGGACATCTTTCCCCCATGCTTGATAGCACTCCTTCTTTTCCATAGCTCCCACAAAATGATTGATGGTATTGCTTGAAATATTTATTTTACATGATTGTTCACTGAGCTATGCCACCATTGGTTAATCACTTGGCACAACTGCAAATTCTGTATATTTATACCCATAGGCCTGCAAAAACTCTTCCAAATATATTGAGCTGTAGGGGACTGTAAGAATACATGTGAAATAGTTTCCACCTTTGGATCTCACAACAAAAACTTTTGGAAGGAAACTGGATACCCCATTTCTTCACCACATCATCTAATTGCACCTTAGCTTTCCATAAGCTCCAGATAAAGAAAGAAATCTTCACTGGCAAGCCTTTAATCCAGAACTTCCTAAACAAAATATTAGGATCTTTCCTTTGCCTAGTTATTTGAAAAGCTGTCTTCACTGAAAACTTGCCTCTAGCATCCAACTTCCAAAAGGGCTTATCAAGTACTTCATTATTTGATAGGGGCTTTACATTCTGAACAATATGATCAACAACATTTCCTGGCAGAATTTCTCTCATTCTTTCTTCCTCCCATCCTTCTTCATTCCCAGTTCTTTTGTTAGCACCACTGTTCTGTCCCTGTTGAAATCAGCAGGTAGTATATGATATAATAGCCCTAATCCTGTCCAATTATCTAGCCAGAAATAAGAATTTCCTTGCTTCACTTGCCACCAGATTTCCTTTTCTAATAGATCTCTGCATTGCAACATTTTCTTCCAAATATATGTCCTTCTTTTCCACTGTACTGTCACTGCATGATCCTTTTTTAAGTATTTGCTCCTCATATACATCCTCCATAAAGATTGCTTAGTCCTGAAATTCCACCACGATTTAGAAAAAAGTGCCTTAGAAACATCTTGCAAACTTTTGAACCCCATTCCCCCTTCTTCTGGAGGATAACACAAAGTTGTCCAAGACACCCAATGCTTGCTTGAGTTACCTATTGAATTGCTCCAAAAGAACTTAGCAAACATTCTGTATATTTGAGCAAGTACTCCAGTAGGTGGATCACATGCAGATAATAGGTGGATAGGCATGCTCTGTAGTACATGTTTGATAAGAGTAACTCTTCCACCAATAGATAGTAATTTCCCTGTCCATGAATTCAGCCTGTTGAAAACCTTATCAGTAATCTCCTTATAATGTGCTATTAATCTTCTACCATAGTAAATAGGTACTCCCAAGTATGTAAATGGGAATTCCTTTCTAGGAATCCTGGTAATGTCAAAAAGCTTCTCCTCAATCTCATGAGTCACATTATGATGAAGAAACATGGCACTCTTCCCTTTGTTGATTTTTTGTCCACTCATTGTCTCATAAGCTGTAAGAGTATCCATGATTAGCCTTAGTGAATCTTCCTCAGTGGAAGAGAAAATAATGGTATCATCTGCGTAGGCTATATGATATATGTAAGGACTCCATTTTGGCATACCAAATCCCCTAAACTTCTTAGAATGTAGAGCATTCAAAGCTCTAGACATACATTCTGATGCTAATATGAAGAGAGTTGGTGACAAGGGATCCCCTTGTTTAACACCTCTAGATGACTTGAAAAAAACACAAGGCTGCCCATTGATTAATATAGAGTACCAATTATTAGAGATGATTCTAAAAACCATGTCAATTAGTACTTCTCCAAACCTCATTTTCCTTAAAACCTTGGTAAGAAATAACCAAGAGACTCTGTCATATGCCTTTGTCATGTCCAGCTTTATCACAACATTTGTTGTTTTACCCCTCAATCTCATGTCATGTACAATATCCTGTACTAGTAGTATATTTTCTACAATACTTCTGCCTTTTACAAAGCCAGCTTGTTGAGGGGATATTAATCTTGGAAGCAATTTAACCAGCCTCTCATGAATGATTCTGGAAAAAATCTTACTTGTGAAATTACTAAGACTGATAGGCCTTAGGTCTGAGAATGTGTTGATCTCCTTCTTCTTAGGAATTAGAACCAGGTTTGTGCAAGTAATATATCTAGGCAATTCATGTCCACAAAAGAAAGCTTTCACCATTTTAATCATATCTTCAACAATGATGTCCCAACATGTCTGAAAGAATTTCCCTGTGAAGCCATCCGGTCTACCTGCACTGTCTGAGTTTAACCTAAATACTACCCCTTTCACTTCTGGCTCTTCTGGCATTTCATTGATCATCACATTTTCTTATGGTGAAATGATTTTAGGAATATGTTCCAGTAACTCATAATCACTTGGAGTCTGTTTCTCAGTGAACTGATCACTATAGAATCTTATAGCTTCTTGAATAATTTCAAGTTCTTGTTCTAGCCATATCCCATTCTGATTTTGAATGCTCTTGATCTGCAGTTTCTTCCTCTTCCCATTTACATGGGTATGGAAGAATTTAGTATTCCTATCTCCATCTTTGAACCATTGCAAGCCTGTCTTTTGTTTCCAGAATTGCTCTTCTATGGCATAAAACTTAAGCAATTCTGCTTGAATCTATTGTAACCTTGCTCTATTGTTTTGAGTTGGATTTTGTTCAAACTCAGCCTCATGTACTTTAATTACCTCTTCTAAAGTAGCCAGTTGTTTAAAAATGTCCCCATAGGTGTCTTTACTCCATCTGACCAGGGCTCTGCTCAGTTTTTTCCTTTTATTGTGAAAGTTGAAAAAAGGATCCTGGCTATACCATCCTTCCCAGTTTTCTTTGAATGTCCCCATAAAGATTTCATGTTCAATCCAGAAGTTTAAGAATCTAAAAGGTTTCTTGATAATTCTGGTATCAGTCTTGTATGACAACAATATTGGGGAGTGATCAGATCCTTGTTTGATGAGATGTTCAACTTTGGGATAAGCAGTCTGGAAAGCTTGATTCCCTAAGCATCTATCAAATCTCTTGAATATGCATGCATCATCAGATCTTCCATTCCACCATGTGAAAATACTTCCCACAAAATCCAAATCTTCTAGTTGACATATGTTTAAACAATGAGCAAAATCCTCCACCTCTGGAAAATAGACTGGCAATCCACCATATTTTTCTGATTCATCCAAAATAACATTAAAGTCACCTCCCACAATCCATGGTACACTCATGTTGATTGAGATATCATAAATGTCATCCCACAAGCTGACTCTATTTGCCCTTTCAGTGCTAGCATAAATCAAAGTGATTATGCTCTCTTCATTGGAATCAATATGAGTTAACTTCAATGATAATAATTGATCAGTATCCGTTGTTACTTCTGCCTGGAATTCCTCATTTACAAACACCCAAATTCTTCCATTTATGTTGTGCCAGGTTGTGCCCATTCCCAACCACAATCTATACATGTCAATGTGTCTGTAATGTTGAAATGGTTCCATCAAGGCTATGAAGTTGAGTTGTTTTTGTCTGTGCATTAGAACTACTCTCTCAAAGGCCTCCTGAGAATTTACAGACTTTATATTCTATATTAGTGAGCTATTCATCGCAAACTTCCTTTGGCATGTGCTTTCCTTGTTAGTACCCCCCCCCCCCCCCAATGCCCTTCCCCCCTCCCTATTGGCTCAGGTGGGACACTTTTCTCTCTGTTATGCTTGCTTTGTCTCCCCTTTGTTTTTGCTGCTTGCCTTGGTGAAATATCTTCCGAGTTTTGAATTATTTAGTTATCATATATCCGCACATAGTTTGATAAAATAAAAAAGTTTACTCCGTAAGATAGGACAATTCACCTTCACGCATTAAAGGGAAAAGTGACAAAAATGTCCCAACTATGCCAAATAAAGTAATTATGCACTCTATTTGCTTTTTTTTGCATAAAAATGTTCTTACCGTTACACCAAGTGATGCCGAGGCTTGACGCTGTAATTTGTGTTTGAATGTACAACATAATGATGGGGTTATATATATTCGAATACTCAAACAAGGGTAGATACCCTTTTTTTTTAATAGAGGTGTAAAAAGGACCCTATTTTGAATATTATTTTATGTTAATCTACATATCGTGCACACCTAATTTTTGACCGAACTTATGTTTTTACACCATTTTTAGCGTTTAAATATTTCTTTTAGGTTTAGTTAAATATTTTAATTTTTTATCGCATTTTTAGTAAGTCTTACTTTTGAAAATTGGAAACTACAAAAATAGAGTCACATTTTAGGATAAATTTTGTTCTCATGTTTTCAAAAGAAAAGAAATTTACAAAAAATATGTTTTCTCTTAATTTTAGTTTTAATAAGTAAGCTAGTAACAAACCCCCTCCTCTAAACCCAATCCTAATAAAAAACCAATTCCCCAACCCTTAAAACTCTAACCAAATAATTATCCCAAAAAGAGTCCAACTCCCTCACAACTTCCTTCAACACACAACACACATATACAACTATATATACCCCCATAAACACAAGAAAAAAAAAATACATATATATATATATATATATATATATATATATACACACACACAAATAACATACATAGAGAGCATAATACATCAGAAAAACATATACACACAGTGAAAAAAAATACCGAGGGCAGCTTCGGAATTTCGAAAAAGTTTTGTTTGAAAAATTCGGTTTGAGGTCGGAATTGCCGTTCCAGCTTTCATTCAATTTCAAAGTCGACAGTTGCTCGACGTTTGTATGGAGTGCTTGGAGTTTCTTATTAAATTAGAGGAAAATTGCTTCGCTTAAGAAGGTCTATTCCTACCCATTCTTTGTTTATTACATTCCTTAGTAATTTGATATGTGATGTTTGAGTGACATAATTTATTGGACGTATGTTATGATTCATCTAATTGTATGACGATGTTGGATAATACTGGATTACGGGAAGAGATATTAATTTAACTTGAATATTCTGGATTCATTTTCTGATATGGATTTGAATAAGAACTAACTATTTATTACTGTAATATTAATTAAAGGAGATGAATGGACAGTGGTCGTAATTTCAAATTGGAAATGGTTTTGGGTTTTTTATGGGTTCTGTTTAGTGGAAAATGATAAATGGGTTCATGTGATATCATGGAATTTTGGTTAAATTATTGACTACTAAACATTTGTTGGTTTCTTACGTTAAATTGATAATGTGATGAAGATGATTTAATATTAGATGAACAGAAAAGTTTTATCATGGATCATTTTTTTAATTATTATTTTAACATTGATGCACTGTTATTACGATACTTTTGGGTCAAGGTCGATATTAAGGCCTAATTAATTAAATACATGTGAGATGAGCGAGATGAGATGCGAATATATTTCAACTTCCATGACAAAATTAAAAGAAAAGAGTGGTAAAACAATTGTAAGGAAGACGAGATGGGCTGCGAAATCGTTTCAAAACCCATAGTCAAAGAGAGAAAAAATTACTCAAAAAGAACGAGTATGCGTTTTAGATCCAAATATATATAAGTTAGTAAATTAATTTAAGTAATTTTTAACAATGAAGTCGGAAAGCGCTGCTACCGATGAATCGTTTAAAACAAAATTCAATTACCATGTTCAAAGCCAAATTAATTGGGATAGATAGATTTTAGGTACGTTAGATGCTTATTTAGGCGGGTGATTGGGAACGATCCATAAATGCCCCAAAGGCGCAAGATACAAAGTCAAAATTGTAGTAAGGCTGGAAAGTGCTGCTACCAGTACACCACACATAAATAAAAATAAGACAGTTTAAAGCAAGTCAAAATGGTGGGAAATAAGTACTCTTAAGCTCATAAGCATAATTTATCCTAAAAATTAAATTAAGTCAAATATAAGTCGATAAAGCGACTGTGCTAGAGCCACGGGACTCGAGGGGTGCCTCACACCTTCCCCTCGATCAACAGAATTCCTTACTCGGCCTTTTATTTTCGTAGACCAATAATTAAAGAGTCAACTTCCTTTTGATTAGCCATTCAATAAGGTGACTTGGAACACAAAAACTCTATTACAAGTCGCGGCTCTGTAACAATTAAATAATCCCTTTTCAAATCGCCACTTTAATTAGAAAAACTCTTTCGAATCCTTTAAACTAATTTTTTTCATTTATCGGTTAAAAAAAGGGGTGTGACACGTATGATGTGAATTCTATTAGTGGAAAGGGACATATTTATTCAATTGGCTAACGATAAAGGCATTAATCTTGTGCCGGATTCTATTAGTGGAGAGGGGCATATTTACTCCACTTGGCTAACGATGAAGGTATTAATCCTTTTTGCCAGAAAACAAACGAAGATCATAATTATTCTATTTCCAATAGTTAAAGAGCTTACATGCTCCATTTAAAAGAATTTCTTTGCCAAAAAATAAACGGAGGAAATAATTGCTCTATTTTCAGTTGAATTTGTATGGGAATCATGTCCATTGTCTCATGATGAACATAGACTAGTGTTTTAAGAGGCGGGGGCGCGAGGCGAGACGTTCTACGCAAAGAAGGATCGAGGTGTATGCCCTAAGATACGGGGCGTAAGTCCCATGGATCTACGGGGCGTATGTCTCATGTATCTTTAATTTTGTAATTTTATTACTAAAACAATAAGTAAAAGTAAATTTTCATTAAAATTTTACAAATAAATTCAAATAAATCACCAATAATATAAAACAATTATTATTTGATAAAGGTAACAACACAAAAAATGATAATATCCAAGATAATCTTTAAAATGAAATCTTCATCTATTTCATATCAATCTCTACATCTATTAGTCCTTCCCACCCTCAATTAATAGCTGCACGGATTTTTAGTTATATATTTCAAACAAGGGGAAGGGTAAAGAGTGCAAGAGCAATGACAAAAAAATGGATAAAGTTGCTTCAGAAACACAGTACCATCAAATCTCTATCCATTCAATTTTAGACATAATCATTTAAAAAACTAATTATGACAGTGTTATTTTCTATGAGAGTCTTTATTTATATATTTTAGGAAAAATCACAACAACAAGATAATATGAAGTATAAATATCATTACACCAATAATAAAAATCATACTCTGTAGCAAAAACACTTTTAAAGAAATAAAAAATTAAATTTAATGGCTAGGGTGTATGCTTTTACGCATGGGATTTATGTTTTTGCGCCCGGGACTTATGCCCCAAATTTTAGAGCGTACGCCCTATGGATCTACGCCTTTCACTTGCGCCCCGGAGCATTTTTGGTATGTCCCGCCCCAGGACTAGCCCCAAAAACGCCTTTGAAAACATTGACGTAGACATTATTCCTAGGGTCGGCTCAACAAATTTGGTGGCCTAAAGCCAAATTATAATAATAGGCCTTCACTTTTTTTTAAAAAAAAAATTCGTGTAAGTGTGCCCTCACTCTCACACACAAAAATATATTACTTGGACGAAGGGGAAAAAAGTAAGACAACAAAAATTTCTTGTAAGACGAAAAAAAAGGAGAAACGTAATGTGAGTCATTTACTCCATTATCAAATGTAAATGACTTAACAAGATTTATTTTCAGAGGTATACTAGGATCTGAATGTGTTATTCGCATTACCTAATTCCTTTAAGACAACCGATATTACTTTCCAAACATTTCTTTCCTTTTTTATATTCTTTTTGTAATTTCTATTTCATAATATTCAATATTTTTCTAAAGAAAAAGTATGATATATGCACATACTATTACTAGAAAATGGGGCCTCAAATTGCAAAAGCCTTAGTGGCCTACCCCTTCAGCCAGCACTGATTATTCCAAGAATAGTTTCATACAACTATGGGCATTTTGTGTCCCATGTCCTCAAGTACTTGCAGGGCCGGCTCAATACACACTTTTTCAGTAGTTACTAAAAGTAAATTAGGTGTATATTGATTTCTTTTCCTTAAAATATATTGATTAAGCTAGAAAGAAGTTCATACTATAGTCTCCTATGCTCAATAAACTATTCCAAGAAACAAGCGTCCCAAGTTTAAACAATGTTTAATAATTTTGAGTTTAACTATCAAGTTTGCTGAAATAGGATCATCCTTTATCATTTTAAGCTTGCATTAATTTCCTTTTACTTTAAATGTATACCTCACACACATGTTTAAAAATAATATTATCTATGATTTAACAATATTTTTATTAATTTACATGGGATGCACGTGAGGAGCACGGGATGCACGTGAGGCGCACGGGGTGCACGTGCTGCGCACGAGGTGCATGTGGGTCGCACACAAAAGCTAGTTTTATTGAATATAATTGAGACCTCTTATTATAATTTGGCTTTAGACCACCAATTTCATCGAGTCGCCCCTGCCAAATAGCTTGCATGGGATCTCATTTGGCACATAATTAGCATGCTCTACCAGTACCTCAAACTATCAAGAACACAATGGTTATCATATAACATAGGGCACACTGCACATACGAAGATTTTAATTTTTAAATATCTTAATCTAGAACAAAAAAGTTTATCAGATGGTTTAGTAAAAGATAAAATTCTGTCTAGTGTCTATGTTTGGCACTCTTAAGTTATCAGTGCATATTTTCTCATTTTTTAACAACATTTAGCAGAAGATACAATTTGGTCTAAGGTATATGTGTGGCAGTTTTCCCGTAACATAACAAAGAAGTGAAAGCCGATAAAAGCAAGAGCATATATTATATTTACATAGGGTGATTAGATAACATAAAATAAAATATCACCCTTAATAACTAACCAAAAACAACAACAACAAAAGAGAAACTACAACTACAACTACTGGGGTTATAAGGGGGTGGGGGGGATGCTTGAGGGGAAGCTTGAGGTGAAGCTTGAGGGGAATGTTGGAGTGAAGCTTGAAGGGAATGTGTGGGTGAAGGAGGGGGGGGGGGGTGTTGTAGTCATCAAGAACCTCTTCCCGATCAGCGAGAATTCTATTTGTTCTCCTATGATACCGCTCGTTCTCTTCTCTCGTGGTCAAAGCAAGGTGACAGACATATACCACGTGTCATGCTAAAGACGATGCACAAGGCTATCCATCGTGGTGATGCTGCCGCTGCAAGCAGGTACTTCCCATAACAATCTACTAACACGAGGGTCAAGGGCTTCATAACGCTGTCGGGGGTGGGGTTTAGCCTAGTCATTTGAAAAGTCATTTGGGTTGTGGAAGTTGGCCATTTTTAGGACTCAATGAGTGTTTTTGAGGAGGTTTAGAAATCTGATTTTTTATGAACAAGGATGAAGATGGAGTAGTTTATTTGTAGGGAATAAAAATAAGTGTCTTTTCCACTTCTCATCAAAGCATTAATTGTAAAATCCATCTTTTACTTGTTTAGTGGTTGAAAAGCCACATTAGGAAGGGACCAAGTGTACATGAGAAATATGGCAGAACATATATAGCCAAAATCCGATGTACATTGTTATATGCGTGTAGAAGATTCATAGACCAGTTGTACGTGATAGTCGATACATTTTTCAAGTCTATAATAATTATCACGTCTACACCCAATTTATATCCACATGTGGGATTACATTGGGTATGTTGTTTTTTATTTTTGTCTACGCTCAATTTATAATTGGGGCAACTAAAATCATTCATTTAAACATGTACAACTGATTCTAAAATTTAATTGACACTAATGAAATTCCAACAAAAAGAAAGCAACAGTAAAACTTGTTAATATTTCAAATTGTTGCAACTGATAAAGTTATCCATTTGAACATGTACAAATAAATATAATATTACAAATTGTCCTCAACTAAATCAATCACTAATTAGATTGTAGCCTGATGGATTTTTAAAACTCATCAATTGATTTCTCAATTGCTACCAGTCTATCTACAATGACATTCGCCCCCCGACCACACTCCCTGCAAAATCCACTACCCCTAATTGAACCTTCTCCATATGCTTTTCCACCTAATGAATATACAGTTTCTTTCCAATTTATCGATCAATTCATGAATAATTTGTATAGGTATCATGGGCCATAACCTCATAAAAAACAAAACATTCCCAAAATTTATCGAAATTACTGTCCAAAAGATTGAAACAGTAGATTAAACAAAATATATAATAGCAGAACAAAATGAGCTAGTTACTCTTTTCAATCCATCGTAGTAACAAAGACACCCAAAAAGAAAGGGGTAAGGGGAATCGATAACGGGAAGATTGACGATTCCACCAGTGTAACTCTGCAAAAGCGTGCCTAACACGGTCTCTAGCTATGTGCTCCTCCAACTCAACTGTGTTATTCATCAGAAACACCCTTTCCAAACACAGGAATGCATGTGCATTACACGGGATGCACGTGCGGCGCACGATGCACGTGTGACACACATATGAGCTAGTTTTCTTGAATATATATTCCATTGAGCCGCCCCTTAGTATTTGAATAATAGTTTTAGATCATGTTACATGCCTAAGGGCCTATTTGGAAAGCCACCCTATAATTGAATTTGGGTGTAATTACATAGTATTGACATGTTTTTCTGAAGAAGTAATTACTTGGTCAACATGTAATTGAGCAGGTGTAATTTGTAACATCTCGCATCATCAGACTAATGCTTGACTCGCACTAAGAGAGTATAACAAAAATTTGGAAAGTTAGCGGGTTTCGAGCAAATGTCTAGAGGGCGTTCAAGCGACCATAACCCCTTGATTGGTTGGGAATTTGGAAAAGGTTCCTCAATGAAAGTTGTAGTATGTTGAAATACCTTTCCATCACCTACGGATTAGGCCAATGGGATAGCAAAGCAAGAAGTTATGAGCGTTACAAATACGCTGCACAACAGGACCATGAGCTATGGCCACGCAGCCCTGTGCGCGATGGCCACGCAGCCCTGTGCGCGATGGCCACGCATCTCTGGCCCAGTGCGCCTGCGGCTGCTCTCTGAACTTTTGTTCTGCAGAGGGCCGCGCGACGAGGGCCCAACGCACGGGTCGAGTTTTCAGGTATAATTTTCGGAATTACGTATTTTCAGCCTATATTGAGGTTGGGGTTATTTTCCTAACTCTCCTAAACATGAAAATTATCTTAGAAGAAGAGAGAACTTGGCCCAAAGCCTCAGGAACACTCCAAGGTAAGTTTAATGATGATTTCTAGTTAATTCCAATCCCCAACATCTTATTAACATGATTTAACCCTCCAAAATCTCTAGATATTGATTGAGTCTTCTTCGTTGGAGAAAGAACCCTAGAATCCGAATTCAAGAAGATAGAAAGTCAAAAAGGTAATTCTTTCACCCTTTAACCGATTATAATTTATTTTTATTTTTGGTAAACAAACGATTTATTGACACCAAAGTAGTAGTTAGAAACCCAAATAGAAGTTGACCTTCTACTTCTCAGAGATTGATACTACAACTATAAAAAAAAAAAAGTACTCTATTCTCAGCTGCTAATCAAGACTAAATTGATAATAATTACTAATTAGAACTCAAATAGAAAAAAAAAATTGCATGGAATACATCAAACTAGCTGGATCTGTGGAAGTCTTCTAAGGCATGTTGTTCAAGCTGTCCAATGTAGTCCTCCACTTCTGTAATTCCCTTTCTCTGATATGAATATGAATAGCAATTTCCCTGCACAGCTTGTCACTTTGAAAATGGCCTGACTGGAATCTCAGGTTGTTTCTTTCCCTCCATATAAGTGACACAACCATAGCAAACACACAGTAAATGATAGCCCCTCTACCTGTCTTCTTGCCCATTTACAAGCCCATTGGTTTTCTTCCTGCCAGCTCCCAATAGGTCTGTGGATATTCAACCAGGCCAGCAGTCTACACCATAGAGTATGAGTAACCGGGCATTGAAAGAGAAGATGATCCAGTGTTTCAACTGCACCATCACAAAACACACATTCCATAGGAACATTGATGCCAAACTTCAGCAGTCTATCTACTGTTGCTAGTCTTCTCCAAGAAGCTAACAAAAGAGTGAATTTATGTCTTGGGTGAATGTTCTACTGGAGTACAATGCTCTTCCATGGTACTCTTTGATATGTGGGCATGAGATGAAGATAGAGCTTTTTGATTGAAAACTTGCCTTGGATCACCATAGAACTTAGTGTATTTCAGAGATGACCTTGTGAAGAGTTTGCCTGATGCAAGTGTTTGCTGGACTCCAATATTTTCCTAACTACCCATGTTACATTTGCTGGGATAATACAATCTTCCATTGATTCATTATGCATATAGTACTCATGAACCCATTTAACCTGAAGACAATCTTTCTTTGCACTAATTTCCAGAGCTGTTTTATGATAACAGCTTGATTCCATCTAGCCAAATTGAGAATATTTTGGCCCCCAGCAACCCTAAGAGTGCACATTTTGTCCCAAGCAACCAGTGATTTCCTTGAATTGCAGGCTGATCCTCTTCACATAAAGGTTCTACAAATACTATCAATCATCTTGAGAATCCTCTTAGGTTAAATGAAAATTTGAGCCCAATAAGTTTGGATACCAAAAACCACTGATTTGATCAATTGAATTCTTCCTGTGCTGACCAACATTTGATTCTCTCTGTAATTTTCTCTACTAAGGGCAAACATTGTGCAATTGTGAGCTTTTTAGAGTATAAGGGAAACCCTGGATATTTAAAGGGAATCTCCCCTTCTCTATAGCCCAGTAAACCCAATATATCTTGCTTTAGGATTAGGCTGACCCCAGATAGATAGATGGAACTTTTATCCACATTTGCTTCCAAGCCAGATGCAGCTGAGAACCTGTGAAATATAGCTTGCCATAATTGAATAGATCTGAGATCTGCTTTGCAGAACATCAAGAGGTCATCTGCAAAGCAAATATGTATCATCCCCAACTTCTTACACCTTGGACGAAATTTGAATTCCGTGTGTTGTTTCAATAATACTAGCTCCCTTTGAAGGTACTCCATTGCAACTACAAATAAGTAGGGGAACACAGGATCCCCCTGTCTGATTCCCTTTTCCTTTGAAATGGATTGAGCAGATTATCATTGAGCACTAAAGAATATGACACTGTAAAATGCATTCCATCACCCAAAGAATAACCCTATGTGGAAATTCCAATTCTGTAAGTAGTTGTCTCAAGAAACTCCATTCAATGGAGTCATAAGCCTTTCTAAGATCCACTTTCATCATACACCTACAGGGCAGTCCCTTCCTAGAGTACCACTTCAACACCTCATGACTGATTAAGATATTGTCAATTATACTCCTCCCCTCTATGAATACAGATTTTGAGGGACTAACAATATGACTAATAACCTTTTTAATCCTACTTGTTCAGATTTTGGTGATGATCTTATAAATAGTAGTGCAGCAGGTTATAGGTCTATTGTCTTCTACATGGGTTGGGGAGGGGACTTTAGGTATGAGAGTGACAGCAGTACAACTCACTACTCTAAGCATTTTCCCAGTTACAAAGAATTCTTGGACAGCATTAATAACATCATTCTTAACCAGACTCTAATGATATGTAAAGAATTCAATTAGGAACCCATCAATACTTGGAGATTTGTCCTGTTGCATGCCCTTAATAGCATTAAAGATATCTTGATCAGATACTGGTTGGATTAGTTAGCATTTCTGCTGATGTGAGAGACAGGGCCCACTTTTGATCACCTTCGCATTTGGACAAGGTAACATTTCAGCAGCTGACCCCATTAGATTTGAGAAGATATTTACAAATTCAGCCTCCACTAGGTGGGAATCCAAAGACTTTGTTCCCCATGGCATCATAGGCAGAAGTGATGGTGTTCCTGCAGGTCCCGATCTTCATCCATCCCCTCAAGAAATCCAGATTGCTCTAGATTTTTGTCTGAGGACTTGCTCCTTAATGTTACTCTATTTTTTTTGTTTCATTCAATAACTCCTTTTCCTGATCAATCAACAAAGTACACAAGGGTTGTGTATCAATTTGAGCTTGAACTACCTCCAGCCTTTGCCTTGCTAGTTGTAGTTTCTGACCATAGGAAGCCATTTATGTATTCAACCCTTTGAGTCCTGTTTTGAGTGACTTTAGTTTCATCTATAACTGGAACATTTTTGTACCAGAATGCCTCACTCTTCAAGAAGATTCTAGAATCCTACCAAAGTCAGGTTGGTGTAATATTCTTTTGTACAACTTGAAAGGTTTTAGCCTGGATTGAGGCTAAGGGCATACTTGGATCAGAATAGGAGAATGATCAGACACCTTTGGTGTCAAGAAGTCTGCTTCAACCTACCCATATGTTGTAATCCAATCTAGGTTCCCTAATGCCCAATCAATTTTAGAGTAGCAATGCCCAATCAATTTTAGAGTAGACTCTTGAACCTAATTCATATTTATTGCAGAAAGTGAAAAAACACCCCTTAGATCTCAAAGCAGTTAATCGAAGAGTATCAATCCAGTTTTGAAATCCTTGTGTTTCAGCTGGTAAGACAGATGACCTTATCCTATCATCAGAGGATAGTACATTATTAAAATCCCCACTTCAGCCAAGGCCCCTGTATGCTACTACCTAACTGCATAAGTTTTTGCCAAAGTGATTCCCTATGCTGCAGTTCACTCTTAGCATATACTATGGTTATATAAGTAGAAAACTGGCTTGTTGTGTCCTTTACAGTGCATGCATGAATTACTCATGAACAATCTCCATTTGTAGCCTAATTGAAGGTTTCCACAAAGAACCATATCCTGCCATTATAAGCAAGAGGATAATTGCAACAATGTGACTAATCCTGTGCCATCTTCCTCAAAATGTTTTCAGATTTTTGCTCATTCCCATGATATCCACCTTATTCTTCTGCAGAAAGAGTCTTAACTGCTTCTGTTTCAAGGGCTGATTCAGCCTTCTAATATTCTAGGTTGTGACAATCATGTAGGGTCTTTAATAACCCTAAGGTCTCCCACTTGTGCGCTAGCCTCTTCTTGGAGCACATTATAGCCCTTTGCAGTCTGGATATTCACCTCAGTAGTCATCACTCTCTCATTTCCATTTTGAATTGCAGCATTTAAATCTCTAACAGCTGGATGCATATTTGGATCAACAGCTTCAGTAGTGGTATGAGATGGTTCTGGTGTATCAGCAGCAGTAGGATTGGTCCCAACCTCTTTATCAATGTTCTGAGGTGGCTCTTTTGTTACTTCTCCTCTTACTTGCCAATCTTGTCTCTAGTAAGTATTCCTCTGCCTATTCCTCCTCCTCCTCCTCCTTTTCTTTACCTCTCGAAATCCATTTTTTCCTTGTCCATCTTAATCAGTGTTCCAACATTCCAGTTCTAGATGACTAAACTTCATACATTTAGTACAAAACTTTGGTTTCCAGTCATAAGCCACATGTTGCTGAAAGAAACCAGATGGTGTAAGCATTTCAATAGATTCAGGAAGGGGTTGGACCATATCAGCTTAAACTAAAATCCTGCCATAAGAGATCTTGTCTTTTGCTGCAGTGAATTTATCAAAGGTACATTGGTCTTCCTACTGCACTAGCTAGTTTCCCCAAAGCATCTTCAGATTAGTACCCCACCGGTAAACCAGGGACAATGATCCATAGAGAGATGGTGGTGATACAGTTTGGGTCAAACTCAAAGTTAAGCTCCCTGGATGATAAAGGGTTTATTATGGAAGGTATAAGGTCCAAAGATCCTTAACTTTTTCACATTCTTGTATTGTGTCAAATCGAAATATAAAATACCCTTCATCATGTTGCAAAATTTGCGATTTCTTTACAAAATTCCAGGTGTTTTGAATATAACTATCCATAATTTTTATGAATGGTGTATCCCCAATTACATAACTAATCAAAGCATATTTCCAATATTCCTTCAGGTCCTCATCCGCTATAGTGACACAAATCTTCCCATTTCTAGTGCTTGGAGGAACATAAGATAGCAGCATACTTTTTTGTGCTAGCCGATTTTCCTTGAAGTCGTTTTGCACCACCGGGGTCGGCTGAGCTGAGGTACCAGCATCAAAGAATTGAAGCCGTTGGGTGTGTCGTAGTAGAAACCCCACCATAAGGTTCCAGTTGAATCAATTTTTGCAAATGTGGGTCAAATTCTTGCTCCAGTTCCTCCTCCACAATCGATTGGAACTGGGGTAGAAGGAAGCTGCCAAAAGTGAGAGATGGGAGTCTATAACTCGCACCATTATGTGGTGTTATTAGTTTCGTCGCTGAGAAAGCCACCTTGCTAGAGGTGGTTTTCATTTTCGTTAGGTTTTGATTAGACGGTGCACGTTAGCAAAGCCTAGCTATCGTGCGCCGAGAGTCATGTTTTCACAGGAAGAAAATGAGTCAATTATAGTTTTGTATTGGTGCTTAGACTCTAAGTTCTTGGGCTATAAATTGATGGGTTAGATAAAATGAAATGTATGAACTATTGTACGGTTTGGATTGTTGTCTTAGGGTTGTTGTAATCATATGGGTGATGAAGAATGATGTTAATCATACCTATTTGAGATTGTAAAATCACCTAGAAGCAAGAGGATGGGTATTTGGGTGAAGAAACACTATTAATGAGGGTTGTGGAGCTTTATGCCTACCAAGTGTTTGATAAAATGCTTAAATGACCAAAGCATGAATATCCTTGCTAATATTGATTCCCCTTGACTTATATTGCTATAGATTAAAGTTGAAAGGGGTGACGAACGTTTTATTACGCTCAATGGCGGAGCTAAGGTATGTAAGGCTAACTCTCTATGTGTGGGAATGTTAATGATTCTCCGCATGCCACGTTCTTTTATGACTATTACGAATTGCCTCAGAACTAGTGTTAAGCCTTAGTTTCATGGAAAGCTTCAATTCTCTAAATGATGTAGTTTTGTAATTCGGTCATGATTGCCATTTCCAATGTTATGAACTTAGTACGTAATCAGTATAGACTCATGTTTGTTATCCCATAAGTCTCAATAATGAAAACTCAGAATGCTTATGAACAGTTAATGCTTTAAAGTCCATAATCAGTTCATGAATACATATATCAAAGATAGTATTGTTCAGTATTCCATTTTTATACATTATAGTTGGAGTCTCACTTCCTTATTATAAATTGTTAAATGTTTGTATTTGGGCCTGAGGCCATGTATACTTGTGCTCGAGGCCACAGATTTGTACACTTGTATTGGGCCTGAGGCCACAGATTGTTAATTCAATTAAACAGGTGATTCAATGTTCAGAACAGGAAGTACTTATGACTTTACTTCTCTTGTTTAGTTTAGCTATCAGTATGTTCAGTTTCAGTTTCAAGTATACTATATATTTATTGATTTGGGGATCCCGTAACCATTTATTCTTTCAGTTGGTTTTACATACCAGTACAATTCAAATGTACTGACGTCCCTTTTGCCAGGGCATGCATCTCGCTATGCAGGTAACGATTTACAGGACGACGGATCTGCTCACTAGGATTCTTGTATCAGCTGCTTGGTGAGCCCCAGTTACCCAGACAGGACGACTTTTGAATAAGGGGGAGATGAGGGTATCTTGAGGTACCAAGACAGATTATGTATTCCAGGTATTCCATTCACCCATGTTTCATGAAGATGTATCATGACCTTAAGGAGATTTATTGGTGGAACGACATGAAAAAGAACGTTGCAGATTTTGTGGCCAAGAGCCGAATTGTCAGCAGGTGAAAGCCGAGCACCAGAGGTCCGGTCCCTCTGGTGTTTGGCTCAGAACATAGACATTCCTGTTTGGAAATGGAGATAATCAATATGGATTTCATAACAGGTCTACCATGCTTATTTCAGAAACATGATTCGATTTGAATGATTATAGATCAGCTTACCAAGTCAGTACACTTTTTGCCAGTGAAAACCACCGACGCATCAGAAGATTATGCCAAGTTATATATTTAGGAAATTGATATATTGCATGGGACTGCTTTGTCTATCATTTTAGATCATGGTGCTCAGTTTACAATGAACTTTGGAAATCCTATTAGAAAGGATTAGGCACAAGAGTAAACCTCAGCACAACTTTTCATCCTCAGACAGATGGGCAAGCAGAGCGCACTATTCAGACACTTGAGGATATGTTGAGGGCATGTGTCCTTGATTTTAAAGGTAATTGGGATGATCACTTACCTCTCATTGATTTTTCCTATAATAACAGCTATCATTCTAGTATCAAGATGGCCCGTACAAAGCTCTGTATGTGCGAAGATGTAGGTCGCCAATTGGTTGGTTCGAAGTCGGTGAAACAGAGTTGTTAGGACCAAACTTAGCCCACCAGACCATGGAGAAAGTCAAATTGATTTAGGAGCGATTGAAGATAGCTTAAAGATGCCAAAAGTCCTATTCGGACATGCGGCACAACGATTTGGAGTTGCAAATTGATGATTGGGTGTTTCTGAAAGTTTCACCTATGAAAGGCGTTATGAGATTTGGGAAAAAGTGGAAGCTTAGTCCCCGTTATAATGGGCCATATAAGATCCTACGAAGGATCAGGCAAGTAGATTACGAGTTAGAGTTGCCACAAGAATTGGTTATTGTACACCCAGTGTTTCAGGTGTCTATGTTGAAGAAATTAATAGAAGAACCGTCTCTTGTTGTCCCTACAGAGATCACAGGGATTAAAGATAACCTGTCTTACGAAGAGATTCCAGTGGCTATTCTTGATCGTCAAGTTCGAAAATTGAGAACTAAGGAAATTGCCTCAGTGAAAGTTCTATGGAGAAATCAGAATGTTTAAGAGGCTACGTAGGAAGCCGAAGAGGACATGAAGTCCAGGTATCCCCGTCTCTTTGAAGAGCAAGCAAAAAATGTTGAAGGTCACTAACCTTTTCATTCAGACCTCATGCTATAATCTCTATATTTCTAGTATTCAGTACCCCGTAGACATTTAGTCAAGTGTCTATTCAGTCAGTTCAATAGTAATTCAGCTTAGTACCTATTCAGTTCAGTAGTCATGTATTCACTCAGTTCAGCATTCATGCGTTCATGTAAGCCCAGTTCCAGCATATTCCGTCAGTCACGTTTAACACCTAGCGTTACCCCTATTTATAACCAGAACCATCATTTGAAGACGAATGATCCCAAGAGGGAGATAACATAACATCTCGGGTCTTTAGACTAATGCTTTACTAGTACTAAGAGAGTATTACGAAAATTTAGAAGGTTAGCGGGTTTCAAGCTGTCACGACCCAATTTTACTAAGTCGTGCGGGCACCTATCTTTTCCACCTCGGTAGGCGAACCCTTAACTCAACATTCAAAAATAACAGAAAATAGTGGAAGTAGTAAAATAGGGAAAGTCTCACAAATGTAATATAAATAAGAAAATGCGAAAATAAATGAAATCCACCCTAGTATCTGGTCTGGTCATACAAGAGCATCTAACTAAATACTATAAGTTTAAATCATAATAATGCATAAGTACTCTCAAAGATCAAGTCTTAGAATAGAAATGAAGACATAATGATAGAAAAAGTCATCAGGCAGCGAACATCCTCATGCTCAACCTGAAGGACTCGAATCAACCATCCTCAATTATGAGTCACGAGGAGTAGAAGTCGATCTCACCTGGTACTCTGCATTCATAAAAGAATGCAGCAAGTGCAGGTCAGTTCAAATAACAAGACTGGTAGGTATGATAGGCCGACTAAGTTTAGCTAATACATATCAAGGCAATAAGGTAAGATAAACAGGTAAATCAACAAGGTCTAAGTTACACACGAGCCAGATTCCAAGTACACGTCCTCACCTATGTTTAGCATCTAAACCCAAATGTGCCCAGCCTCAAATACTCAATCCGAATCCGTATATCACAAGTACATCACAAGCATACCATAATAGAAGCCATAGTACAATGCAATGCAATAATGTATGAAATGCAATGCATATGCACCGTACACATGTACTCCAATAATGGAACATCACATCTCAGCAGCACAACCCATGGGGGACCTGTGAAGTCCATATACCTCACAGTTTCGGCAACAACCTCGGCAACTGCTACCTCACGATTCCGGTAATAACCTCAGAAATCGCTACACTCATACCTCGATTTCGGGATAAACACCGGACATTTGTCCTCACGTCACTCTCATCCAACTGAGCCCAGCTCATAACAGTATTTCCTCAAGTATCATCAATGTACCAATAGTATATCATAAAGGATGAAAATGCGTGCAATGTATGAGTTCAGTGTCAATAATCAAATCAATATCAAAGTACCATGCATGGGCACACCAATAATATCGTGAAAAGGCTACACAATAAGCCATAATAGCTCACTATCCCCGTATCAAACGACAACAAGTAAGATACTAAAATATTATGATCAAGATATATCAACCGTCTCCAATATCTACTATCTCCGCGTGGCATCAAGCCAACAACAATAGAACAAGATAAGTCACAATACAACGGGGTGGCTAACCCCAATCACACAACAGGGCCTAATCTAAGACAATATCCAACCTAGCTTCATACCTGAAGGTTTACATGCTTTCTCTGACAATATCATCTAAATATATGCTTCGCTAAACGAAGTCTCACCATAGGGTCAACCGTAATCTACCTAGAAGGTCGAACAACAAAGTATCCAATTATCAACCTTAGTCTTCCCTTCCCTTTGAGCCTTGAGATAGTGAAAGTCTAAACATATCAGAATCATGGAATTAGAATCAAGAAGAACATCATTCAAACCCTACTTCTATTCAAGACCCAAATTCCAAACCTATGGAATAGGATTTATGAACTAGAAAGGTGAAATTAGGAATCTAAAGATCTCAACATGAAATTAAAGCTCTAGGTGATCAATTCCCATCAATATCAAGCTAGAAGAACCAACAATTTACTCAAATTCGGATTCTAGGCAAAACCCCCAAATTCGGGTATAAACCCTAACTACCAATTCAACAACTAGACCTCAATCAAGAAGCGAACATTTACTATAGCTTATATTGATCAAATCCATGCTTGATAAAGCTAACCTAACCACTAATTTCAGATTTATAGCCAAGAAATCATTTAGGATGAATCCCATTAAAATCCACCATTAATACCCAACTTATTGATGAACTTAGCATGAACTATGAATTTCTATGGCGATTTAATGATCAAGGAATGAAGTATAAGGTTGGAGAAACTCACCACAAAGCTTAGCCTCTTCAAGAACTCCAAAACCCTCTCTAATAGCCTTTAGACGAAATGGGGAAATGTTTAGAGACTTAGGGTTTTTATCACTTAAACTATTCGGCCATTCTAACGCCGGACGGGCGCTTGCCGCTTAGCTTGATCGTCGGCGGTCGCGCTTCGGCGCTCAGGGTACTGCTTCGATGGTCCCTTGCAAATGGTCTAGACCGCTTTGGCGATCGGTCCACCACTTCCACGGTGCCGCTTAGGCTGTACTGGTGTTGCCGAAGCGGACTCCAATAGACCAGAAAACAATCCAAGTTCATAAGCTTCACCCGAAGTCTCGACTAACACTCAATACCGTCTGCTCACAAATCAAATATGCAACTATACATAACAACGCGCTACGAACACACTTGTGGCTTCGAAATTCCCATCGAGGATCTTGTTGACCCAGTCAACCCCCAATACCTCAAAACTAACCTTCCAACCCAAGTCCCAAAATGCACCCGAGTGCCTTGGGAACCTAACCAAATATCCACACAAGTTCTAATAGACCATGCGAACCTCTCAAAATTGACGGATTCTCAAAAAAGGTCCGTTTACCCAAAAATCAACTTTGAGTCAACCATTTCCCCAAAACTTATCTAAATCAACTTCGATGACCTCGGAAAGCGTGTCAACAGTCCTCGCAAGTCAAATTATGAGCTAATAAAGCTCGAAAAAGGATAAAAAGGGTTGGAAACGCAATAACAATCAAACGGGCCGTTACATCAGATACCAATTAAACAATCGCTCATCCTCGAGTGACAAGAAAGAGAGGACAAAAAATTACTTGAATCGGCAATAACTGAGGATATCTTTTATGCATGTCGGACTTCTCCTTATAGGAAAGATTCTCATCAAACAAAACTGAATTCCAACGAGTGATACAAGAACCACCAGAACGGTACTTCTTCAACATAGAAACATGAAAAATCGGATGAACACCCGACAGGCCTGGGGAAAACTAACTCATAAAACACAGGATTAACACAACGGATAATCTCAAACAGGCCACTACGCACTCCCTCCTTCCCACAAATACTTTCCCAAATCACGCAATCCTTCGAAACATGGCCACAAACCATAGCCGATTCTGAACCGGGAAGATGTTCTGATTCCGCTAACCTTTCTTTCGCACTTGCTAAAGCCATTTTTAGTACCGCGATTCCTTAGAAACACATGAACACACATACCAAAATTCTGAAACCATAACTTACTCTCGCCAGAAAGAATCCTTGATTCATCTGAGATCCCTACGTAATTCCATCAAAACTGATCTTACTGACAACCAACTTGGCTAGTTCTAAGTCTTCTTAAACCTTCAAATCACTATATAGAAACATACCACCGAGTATCTCGTCGAGCAAAGTCCGTCGGAACCCAACTGATCACTATAAAGACCTCTCGCACAACAGTTTCTCCTCAAATCTGTACTAGGCTCATTGTATAGCATTATTCTACCCAAGTAACTGTTCTCAGAAAATATCATTAAATCCACTAGAAAACCCTGACAAAGCTGGGTAAATCTGTCATACCTCAAATCTGAGCCGAAACGCATCAAATCCTTAATATCTTCCTGGAAACATAATCCTAGACCTTTAAGCTTAACTCGAACAATGCTGACCCTGAATGAATGCACAACTCTCGAATATCAGCAATAGTCATTAGGACTGACTCCGAATTTCGAAACCAATCACAGTCATACCATGCATAACAAATCCTGTCTACCACCCTCGACTCCATAAGTTGTGTCCTATCCAAGTTATCACTTAGTATCGAAGAGCTATACCTTACGATTCCAATCTTCATGCTTCTCAACCTTTACCTCGACACGCAAATCCGATACAACCTCGAACTTTTTGACGTAAAACCTGAAGCCTCATATAATAATTATTTAACCATCGAACCTCTCATTGCATCACCTTGATATGCCATAATTTTTTCAAAAGTATCCAATCTTATAACTACCGCTCTAAATCTCGTGCAATTACTCCTAAGTCCTTAATATCCAAAAGCGCTTACCCAAACTATCCAGTCAATATTACTTGCAATCATACTGAATTACCACGAGTAGGGTCCCACCCCAAAAATATAACTCTAGCCTCACATGATAGAAACTCCACAATCCTTTCTCTTAAAGCACGCTAACTCATCCACTGTAGAATGTTACGAACTTTTCCAACTGTTTACCACCAAGCCACTTCTTATAAATCTCAACATGTCGGTTCACTAAAATATGCTTATTACTAGTTGCTGATCACGAATCTCACAGAATTTTCCTCATATCACTTAGTCCATTTCTGTAGACTTCCTTCGTAAAGCTCACACAACAATCACACCTCATTTGAATATGCAAGGCAATGATGCCACAATCTAAATAGACTCAAGTAATCCCGAGATGTATCTCATTCTTGCCGACTCTCGATCAACTATACCTTTTCCTGACTTTAATTCCTCAATTTCTATCAGCTCACTTATACCGCCATCGTCTGACCACTACTCGAACCCACTCAGTAGTATATCACATAACCATAAGTCTCGTACACTAACTTAATCACACTTGGAGATAATAGTAGGCCACAAACTCTATCCATTATAGTTTCCTTAACGCTTACCACTCTAAACCGAACACTCTCTAAATCCTGCGTATTGTATAACAGTCTTACTAATATCCTCATGTATCTCACTGAAGCGTCCTTGCCTGAATTGTCTCACTTAATTTCTGAAATGTTATCCCGAACTTAGCTCAATTAACCCATCATCGATCTACCATTTCAAGTATCCATGTTTACTAATCCCTTACTCAAATCCTTAACATTACTAGTCCTTGAAGAATCACCTCTTACCTCAATTATCAAATCTGAATACCTCTAACCACTCGTACGACTATCCCTTTTTATTCAATCACCTAAGCCGAGTAATAATACCACTAGTAGAGGGATATAACCAATTTTTACACAATGAATGCAAGGTTCCCGACCTTAGTCCACCACTGACCTCTATTAGTCTATGACATAACCGAACATACCAACTCATCCATAAACTCTCAAGCCCACTCTACACTGTACAATTGCAACCAAGCTCTCACATCACTAACTCTTGTTTCAACAATTTCCTTTTTGCCCTTAACCTCGAAGACACCAATCAACCTCATCGATCACACCCCTTACCATACGTCATGATATAATGTCCCCGTAGTCCAAACATGTCTCAAGTACCCATATGTCGATTTAAATCACGTTTATCACTATCAACCAATAACCACTCAAATCCACTCGATCCTCTAAACTAATCATCCATCTAAGCCAAACGAACCACAAAACGATAGCAAATATTTTTCCTCAAATATAAGTGAAATAACCATTAACTCCTCAAGTCATTAACTCATCGCATACGCCCATAGTTGAAGTCATTTCCATCAGTAGTTTACTAACTCCTCAGAAATCTACAACCCAGTCAATTTACAGATCAAACGATGTGCCCATAGCATTTGCTTAATAACCGAGTAGTCCTTTAATATCAACGAGCTTATATCAAGAATAACTTTTAATACCAGTCGCAACCTTATCCTGACAACCATGTCAGATACCAATTTTTTCCTTCCTAATCTCATGAAAGTACTCATGTCTAAGATATTCTATGAAGTCTCACTTGGCTACGCGCTTTTCACAAAAGTCTTCCTTCATGTCCTTATTGTCAACTTCTTTTCTTTATTACACGCAGTCACAATACATTTGCCTAATTCAATGGTCATTACCGAACTTACACTTGTCCCCACATACTGACGTCTAATACTATACCGCTGCTGAATCGTCAACCCGCCATTGGTACACCAGTATCACGCACACCATCATAAAGCCTTAACGAAGCTGAAGATTTTCCCAAACCGATCATATCATCGAGCAACCCACTATTATCAAGCCATCAAGGTACTTAGTCACTTTCGAGCAACCCAACGCTGAAACATAGAAACCCTGTAAACCTTTGAACTATATTCCCATTACTCACGAACTCTTGCAATAAATAAGTCTAATCGCGACTCCACATAACAACCTAATCTAATCTCGACTCCACACAATCGAATTCTTAGACCATAACTAGAGACTGAACTAGATCACGTGTCTGAATCAAAATAACACATCTTGTACCATACCATGACACGTCATAGATCAACTATTCACATAAATATTAAGGACGAGTTTTCACCCTCTGTGGGTGATCAAGATAAGAAAGTCCAGATACCAATTGGAATCGACTAGATACCAATTTGAATAAAGTAGCACGAAAAAATGAAAAAAAGTGAAGTTTCCTAAATGTCCTATAGCGTCTCGCAGATAAGAACGGAGCTTATCATACCGATCCACGAGACTCTACTAGACACGCTCTTGTATCATAGATCGGGTAACCTAGGGCTCTGATACCAACTTGTCACGACCCAATTTCACTAAGTCGTGCGGGCACCTACCTTTCTCACCTCGATAGGCGAACCCTTAACTCAACATTCACAAATAATAAAAAATAGCTAAAGAAGTAAAACAACGAAAGTCTCACAAATATAATATAAATAAGAAAATGCAGAAATAAATAAAATCCGCCCCAATATTTGGTCTGGTCATACAAGAGCATGTAACTAAATATTACAAGTTTGAATCATAATAATGCACAAGTAATCTCAAATATCATGTCTCAGAATAGAAATAAATACATAATGATAGAAAGAGTTATCAGGCAGCGAACGTCCTCATGTTCACCCTGAAGGACTCGAATCAACTATCCTCGATTATCAGTCACGAGGAGTAGAAGTCGATCTCACCTGGTACTCTGCATTCATAAAAGAATACAGCAAGTGCAGGTCAGTACAAACAACAAGTACTGGTAGGGATCATAGGCCGACTAAGTTTAGCTAATACATATCAAGGCAATAAGGTAAGATAAATAGGTAAATCAACAAGGTATAAGTTACACACGAGCCAGATTCCAAGTACACGTCCTCACCTATGTTTAGCATATAAACCCAAATATGCCCAGCCTCAAAACTCAATCCGAATCCATATATCACAAGTATGTCACAAGCATACCACAATAGAAGCCATAGTACAATACAATGCAATAATGTATGAAATGTGAATGCAATGCATATGCACCATACACATGTACTCCGATGATGGAACATCACATCTAGGCAAAGACAACTCATGGGGACCCGCGAAGTCCATGTACCTCACGGTTCCGGCAACAACCTCGGCAACCGCTACCTCACGATTCCGACAACAACCTCGGCAATCGCTACACTCATACCTCAATTTCAGGATAAACATCGGACATCGGTCCTCACGTCACTCTCATCCAATTGAGCCTGGCTCGTAACGGTATTTTCTCAAGTATTATCACTGTACCAATAGTATATCATAAAGGATGAGAATGCGTGCAATGTATGAGTTCAATGTCAATAATCTAATCAATATCAAAGTACCACGCATGGGCACACCAAGAATATCATGAAAAGGCTACACAATAAGCCATAATAGCTCACTATCCTCGTATCAAACGACAACAAGTAAGATACTACAATATTATGATTAAGATATATCAACCGTCTCCAATATTTACTATCTCTGCATGGCATCAAGCCAACAACAATAGAACAAGATAAGTCACAACACAATGGGGTGGCTAACTCCATTCACACAACAGGACCCAACCTAATAGAATATCCAACCCAACTTCATACCCAAAGGTTTACATGCTTTCTCCGACAATATCGTCTAAATATATGCTTCGCTAAACAATGTCTTACCATAGGATAAACCGTAACCTACCTAAAAGGCCGAACAGAAAAGTCTCCAAGAATCAACCTTAGTCTTCCCTTTCCTTTGAGCCTCGAGATAGTGAAAGTCTAAACATATCCGAATCATGGAATTAGAATCAAGAAGAATATCATTCAAACCCTATTTCTATTCAAGACCCACATTTCCAACCTATGAAATAGGATTTATGAACTAGAAAGGTGAAATTAGGAATCTAAAGATCTCAACATGAAATTAAAGCTCTAGGTGATCAATTCCCATCAATATCAAGCTAGAAGAAGTAACAATTTACTCAAATTCGGATTCTAAGCAAAACCCTCAAATTTTAGTATAAACCTTAACACCCAATTTAACAATTAGACCTTAATCAAGAAGTAAACATGTTACTATATCTTATATTCATCAAATCTGTGCTAGATAAAGCTAACCCAACCACTAATTTCAGATTTATAGCTAAGAAATCATTTAGGAAGAAACCCATTAAAATCCACTATTAATACTCAACTTATTGATGAATTTAGCATGAACCATGAATTTCTATGGCGATTTAATGATCAAGGAATGAAGTATAAGGTTAGGGAAACTCACCACAAAGCTTAGCCTTTTCAAGAACTCCAGAACCCTCACCAATAGCCTTTGGACGAAATAGGGAAATGTTTAGAGAGTTAGGGGTTTTAATCACTTAAACCATTCAGTTACTGCTCGACAGACGCTTCAAGGTTTAGCACTTGGATCAGCCGGCGGTAGCCGCTTTCTACTGCGGGTACCGCTTTGGTGGTCCCTTGTAAATGGTCTAGACCGCTTCGGCGATCGATCCACTGCTTCCGCGGTACTGGTGTCGCAGAAGCGGACACCAATAGACCATAAAATAGCCCAAGTTCATGAGCTTCACCCGAATTCCCGACTAACACTCGGTACCGTCTGCTCACAAATCGAATATGCAACTATACATAAAAATGCGCTACGAATGCACTTGTGGCCTCAAAGTTCCCATTGAGGGTCTCGTTGACTGAGTCAACCCCCAATACCTCAAAACTAACCTTCCAACCCAAGTCTTAAAATGCACCCGAGTGCATTGGGAACCGAACCAAATATGCACACAAGTTCTAACAGAGCATCTGGACCTCTCGAAATCGACAGATTTCCAAAAAAGGTCCGTTTATCCAAAAGTCAACTTTGAGTCAATCATTTTTTGCTTTTAAGCTAAATTTCCCCAAAACTTACTCAAATCAACTACGATGACCTCAAAAAGCGTGTCAATGGTCCCCGCAGGTCAAATATGACCTAATAAAGCTCGAAAAGGATCAAAAGGGTCGGAAACACAATAACGGCCAAACGGGTCGTTACACGAGTTAATGGCCGGAGGGCCTACATCAAGTGACCATAACCCCTTGATTAGTTGGGAATTCGGATAAACTTCCTTAATGAAAGTTGTAGTACATTGAATTACCTTTCCATCACATAAGGATCAGGCCAATCGAATATCGGAGCAAGAAGTTATGAATGTTACAAAAATGATACACAGATGGGCCACGCGCTATGGCCGCACATCACCCATAGGGCACGTGTACGATGGCCGCGCGACGCTGGACAGAGCGCGTGCAGCTTCTCTCTGAACTTGGTCTGCATAGGGCCGCCTGGCACACGTGCGATGCGGCCAAGCGTACGGGTCAGGTTTTCGGGTATATTTTTCAGAATTACATATTTTCAGCCTATATTAACGTTGGGTTTATTTTCCTAACTCTCCCAAACACGAAAATTACCCTAGAAGAAGAGAGAACTTGCCCCAAATCCTCAAGAGCACTCCAAGGTAAGTTTAATGATGATTTCTACTTAATTCTAATTCCCCAACATCTTATTAATATGATTTAACTCTCAAAAATCCCTAGATATTGATTGAGTCTTCTTTATTAGAGAAAGAACCCTAGAATCTGAATTCAAGAAGATAGAACATCAAGAAGGTAATTGTTTCACCCTCTAACCGATTATAGTTGTGTATTGGTGATTAGACTCTAAGTTCTTCGGCTATAAGTTGATGGGTTTGATAAAAGGAAACGTATGAACTATTGTTGGATTTGGATTGTTGACTTAGGTTGTTGTAATCATTTGGGTGATGAAGAATGATGTTAATCATACCTATTTGAGATTGTAAAATCACCTCGAAGCAAGAGGATGGGTATTTGGGTGAAAAAACTCCATTAATGAGGGTTTTGGAGCTGTCTGCCCACCAAGTGTTTAAAATTCTTAAATGGCCAAAGCATGAGTATCCTTGCTAATATTGATTCCCTTTGACTTATATTGCTATAGATTAAGCTTGAAAGGGGTGAAAAACGTTGTATTACGCTCAAAGGCTGGAGTTAAGGTATGTAAGGCTAACTCTCTACATGTGGGAATGTTAATAATTCTCCCCATACCACGTTCTTTTACGAATATTACGAATTGCCTCAGAACTAGTGTTAAGCCTTAGTTTCATGAAAAGCTTCAGAACTTCTATTCTCTAAACCTTATAGATTCATAATTCATTCATGGTTGCCATTTTGAATGTCGTGAACTCAGTACATAATCAGTATAGCCTCATGTTTGTTACCACATGAGTCTTAGTCATGAAAACTCATGTAACGAATACATGTCTCAAAGATAGTATGATCAGTATTCCATTTTTATTCATTACAGTAGGAGTCTCAGATCCTTATTATAAATTGTTGAATGTTGAGCACTTGTATTTGAGCCTACAGTTCATGTATACGTATATGTGACGCCCCGAACCATGGCATGAGCGTAACATGGCACTCGGTGCCTTGCTGCATGTGACTGAGCAAACCACATGGCTTGTTGAGTCAATATGGGACATGTACTAATGTGAAATATAAGTTAAACATGAATGGCTTGAGTAAAACATGGGATTCAATAATCATAAGTCTGAAAATATTGTTATATCATGAATTCATAAAATATTCTAAACATAATAATGTAGCCAACAAGGCTAAGCCAACTACATATCTGACATGACATGACTAAACTAGTCTATCAAACCTCTAAAACATGAGTCTGAATATTAAAACTGTTTACCGGGAAAAGGCCATGATGAACACAAAGATAAAGATAACGCCCTGAATGAAATGGGGCTCACCAATAGCTAATATGTGTGAACCTAGCGAGCAGATTTGTCATCCTGTAAACAAATATCTGCATAATAACATGTAGGCCCCGGGAACTAAACGGACGTCAGTACATTTGAATTGTACTGGTATGTAAAGCAACCGAATGAATAAGCATGGCAAATGAAGTAATAGAGCTGAAACTGAACATGAACATGAGGATCATCTAACATGAGTATAATATAACATGGGTAAAACATCTGCAAGTACATATATATCTGTAGGAGAGCCTTAGTATAACCAACAATAGAAAATCATCACGTGAGTATGTGGAGTTTGGTACCTGGCCCGACTAGCAGAGCAATCCCATACCTTGTCAGAGTATGAGATATGAGCATGACATGAAAGGATCCAGTCGATTGTTTGAAAGTGTCATACTAACTGGGCTGATCCACTCTTACCCTACGTTGGCATATGTAGTTTTAGACTGTCTTAGCCTTCTCGTTAAATCTATGCCTACTCCCAAAACAGGAACATGGTTATAGTTGGCTTAAAAGACCATGGTTTTCATTACATGACTTGTAAACATGATTTCTATGTATAATTTAACATGAATATAGATACATAATATAACTTGTATGAAACATGGAAACATGCAGGATTTCATAAAATTGAGTATATTGATTCATAACTTGTATTTAAGAACCCATGAAATGCAAAACATGAGTGTTCATAGATTACGGACGGATTTCCAATAACCAAAATGAAATATCAAGAATACAATAACAGATTAGTAGTACAACCATGGTATATCATGATACATGCAACTTAGGTTCATCATGAATTTGAATAGAAGCCCTAAGTCTGTGAAATTCCATATTTTTATGGATGGACGCAGCGTGGGGGAAAACAAGGATGTTCCCACACTTAGATAGAAGCCCTACGTACCTTAATCGCTCAAAAACTTGCAACAACGTTTGTATCCTAAAGAAGAAACCCAAAAACTTATACCTTAAACCTTGAGATGGGTTTTCTTGAAAAACCTAGGTTAGAGACAAAGGATTTCTACTTAGAATTCATGTGTATGTGTTAGAATTCACTAAAGAATACTTAGGAATGACTTACCTTAATATAGGAGGATGAGGAGAGGAGAGACAAATCGTGCTAGGGCTTGGGAAAACTTAAATATGAAATAAATTTCAAAAAATACGTCTTTAAAGAAAAAGGATATGGGTCATCTGCGTCGCATTCTGAGATGCATGTTCCTTTATGCGATCGCAGATGCTTTCGCATATCCAAAACAGTAAGCTAGTATTCTCGTGACGGACTTTTGGTTTCGAAATGCGACGCATAATACCATATGCGTTGCATATCACCTATGCAGACGCACATGGTAACTCATACTGAAAACAAAAAGTTGGGAAATTTCGAGTGGAGGTCTGCGAGACGATATGCGACACATATCCTTATCGCAGATTCCTTGCGACTTCTCGTTGCTCGATCATAACTCCTTGTACTTAGATCCGATTGACCTGATCCTTACGTGGCTGGAATGGTACTTCAAAACACATCCTATATACCTCATGATGGTTTCGTTATATCTCCGTCTCCTAAGTCAACGCTTAGATTGAAAGCACGAGGTGTTACAGTATCTCCTCTTTGGGATCATTCGTCCTCGAATGATGGGTCTTGGTTCGGAATGCAACTAGACATGGCTTGTGTACATAAACATGAGGAAACCTGACACGGAACATGGAGACTGATATAACATAACATGAATTCATGGAAACATGAGTGCTGGGACCTGAGACATGAGTAATGGATGCATGAACGTTAATGCGAAATGTGAGGCATGAATATGTAAGGGACATGACATGGATATAGAAGGTATTTACCTTGAATTCTCTCTGCTTGCTCCTCTAACAAATACAGATATCTTTATTTCATGTCCTCTTCGGCTTCTCATGTTGCCTCTTCGACTTTCGGACTTCTCCATAACACCTTTACTGAGGCTACTTCCTTAGTCCTCAACTTGTGAACTTAACGATCAAGAATAGCCACCGGGATTTCTTCTTAGGTTAAGCCATCCTTAACCGTTATAGTGTCGGCAGGGACAACCAACGATGGGTCTCCCACACACTTCCTTAGCATGGATACATGAAATACTAAGTGCGCGACGACCCTGTGGGCAACTCGAACTCATATTACTTTGACAAATCCTTCGGCAGATTCCGATGGTTCAATATATCTGGGACTAAGTTTCTCTTTCTTGGCGAATCTCATCACGCCCTTCGTAGGTGAAACCTATAAAAATGCCCATTCGTCAATTTGAAATTCTAAGTCCCTTCACCGCACATCTAGCTAGGACTTCTAGTGACTTTGACCCGTTTTCAAACGGTCTTGGATCAACTTGAACTTTTCCATAGCCTGATAGAACAAGCCTGGCCCTAACAACTCTGCGTCACCCACCTCAAACCACCAAATGGGTGATCTATACCTTCGCCTATACAGAGCTTCAAACGGTGCCATCTTGATGCTAGCATGATAACTGTTATTATAAGTAAATTCAATGAGTGGCAAATGATCATCCCAATCACCTTTAAAATCTAGGACACATACTCTCAATATGTCATCAAAAGTCTGAATAGTACGCTCTGCCTGGCCATATGTCTGAGGATGAAAAGCTATGTTAAGGCTTACCTTGGTACCAATCCCTTCTGAAATGATTTCCAAAAGTTCGTTGTGATCTGAGCACCACGGTCTGAAATAGTAGACACTGGGGTCCCATACAATCTGACAATTTCATGAATATACAACTTAGCATAATATTCGGCTGAATCGGTGGTCTTGACTGGCAAAAAGTGTGCTGATTTAGTAAGTCGGTCCATAATCACCCATATCGAGTCGTGTCTTCGGGATGAGCGAGGTAGACCTGTTATAAAGTCCATATTTATCATCTCCCATTTTCACACAGAAATATCAATATTCTGGGCCAAGCCACTAGGCCTCTGGTGCTCGGCTTTCACTTGCCGAGAATTTAGGCTTAGACATAAAATCTTCTACACTCTTGTTCATGTCATTCCACCAATAAATCTCTTTGAGGTCATGATTCATCTTTGTGGAACCTGGATAAATGGAATACCTGGAATTGTATGCTTCTGACATAATTCGCTCTCTAAGCCCATCTGCATCTAGAACACATAATCTGCCTCGGTACCTCAAGCTACCATCATCTCTACCTTGTTCGAAAGTCGTTGTCTTATGCTTGTGAATCCCCTCCTTCAGCTGCGATAAGTAGGGATCATTAAACTGTTTCTCCTTCACTTCGGCCACTAAGGAGGAAAAAGCCCTGCTTTGAACAACAATTCCACCATCTCCAGAGTCCAAGAGTCGAACCCAAGATTTACCAAACAGTGGACTTCCTTTGTCATAATTCTCTTATCTGCCATGAGCTAAGCTACCCATAGATCGTCGACTAAAAGCATCGACTACTACATTCGCTTTCCCCGGATGGTAGAGATATCTACATCGTAATCCTTAAGCGATTCGAGCTATCTTCTTTGTCTAAGATTCAACTTCCGCTGTTTGAAAATATACCGAAGGCTCTGGTGGTCGATGAAAATATCAACATGCGCTCCATACAAATAGTGATGCCATATCTTAAGTGTGAAGACCACAACTGCCAATTCCAAGTTATGAGTTGGATAATTCTTTTCATGAGCCTCAAGCTATCGGGATGCATAAGATACAATCTTACCATGTTGACCTAACACATTCGAGACCAATTCCCAAAGCATCACAATATACCACAAACCCTTCGGTTTCCTCTGGTAGCGTCAAAACTGGAGCAGAACTCAACCTCTTCTGTAACTCTTCAAAACTTTGCTCACATGCATCTGACCATTGAGATTTAACCTTTTTATGAGTCAACTTAGTCAATGGAGCTAAGATAGAGGAAAACCTCTCTACAAAACGTCTATAATAGCCTGCTAGAACCAAGAAACTTCTTATATCATATACTGAGGTGGGTCTAGGCCAATTCTTCACAGCATCAATTTTCTGAGAATCCACTTTAACGACTTCACCTGAGATTACATGGCCTAAAAATGCCACTGACTTAAGCCAGAATTCGCACTTTGAAAATTTCACATAAAGCTTACGATCCTAAAGTGTTCACAATACTATTTTGAGATGTTCTGCATGAACAGCCTCGCTACAAGAATACACCAAAATGTCATCAATAAAGACAATAACGAATAAATAAAGATAAGGCATGAAGACCCTATTCATAAGGTCCGTGAAAGCGGCTGATGCATTTGTCAATTCAAATGACATTACAAGAAATTCGAAGTGACCATAACGGGTTCTGAAAGCGGTCTTTGGAATATCAACTTCCTTAACCTTTAACTGATGGTATCCTGATCTTAGGTCAATCTTGAAATAACAGTGGGCACCCTGAAGTTGGTCAAATAAATCTTTTATTCTGGGGACAGGATACTTGTTCTTAATAGTGACTTTGTGCAACTGGTGGTAGTCAATGCACATGCGTAAGGATCCATCTTTCTTTCGGACAAACAGGACTGGTGCTCCCCAAAGTGAGACACTTAGCCTAACGAATCCCTTGTCAAGAAGATCCTTCAACTGGGCTTTTAATTCTTTCAACTCTGCTGGAGCCATTCTGTAAGGCGGAATAGATGTCGGCTCGGTGTCAGGAAGTAGATCAATTCCAAAGTCTATCTCGCTGTTGGGAGGAACTCCGGGAAGATCTTCTGGGAAGACTCCTAAAAACACATTAACGACTGGTACGAACTGGAGAGTTAGAGTCTGGGTATCTATATCCCTGACTCGGACTAAGTGATAAATATACCCCTTGGAAACCATCTTTTTGGCTTTGAGATAGGAAATAAATCTGCCCCTAGGTGTTACTGAATTGCCCTTCCATTCTATGACTAGTTTATTAGGAAACTCAAAATTTACTATTTTGGTTCTACAACCTACTGCGACATAACATGACGCCAACCAATCCATACCCATTATTACATTGAAGTCTACCATTTCCAACTCTACTAAGTCGGCTACGGTACTGCAGTGATAGACCAAAACTGGGCAACCCCTATAAACACGTCTAGCCATAAATGACTCTCCAACTTGATTGGATGCTTCAAAGGGTTCATGCAACTTTTTTGGTTCTATCCTAAATTTCTTAGCAACAAAAGGGGTTACATATGATAAGGTGAATCCTAAGTCAATAAGGGCATAAAAGACGAAAGTGAAAATTGTTAATGTACCTGTGACGACATGTGCACGTGCCTTGGTATCTTTACGACTTGTTAAAGCATGCAAGTGGTTTCGAGCTCTGCCTGCATTACTAGACTTAGCCGCCCCGACTGGACTTGAGAATTTCGAGGAGCTACTAAATTTGTGGACAGTGCCGCATTACCTATGACACCCTGTCTCACTGATGGACAATCCTTCTAGCAATAGCCCTGCTGGTCACACTCATAGCATATATCCATACCTATGCGAGACTCCCCTAGGTGTCTCTTTCCACATTTGCTGCAAACGGGGTTGTCATAAGTTTTTTGACCCACACTGGCCTATGAATGAGAGCCTGCTAGGGGCCGGGCACCGGCTACAGCAGAGAGAGCGATCGATGACCTATTTTTGAAGAATTTCCTGCCTCCACCTCCCCCATAACTAAAGTTACCTGAAGACTTAGCTCTTTTGTGGAATTCCCTGTCTTTATCTTTCTGAAGTGTCATTTCTTCCTTCATCCTGTCCTTATTACCCTGAACAATAGCAACCATCTTGGTAATAGTCATTTCTCTATTCTGAGCAGTGATATTTGCATCACCATACAAGTCGAGTATAAGACCCTGTTACGGTTCACTGCATCACCATACAAGTCGAGTATAAGACCCTGTTACGGTTCACTTTTATGCGGGTGCATAAAAGCTACTAAGAACTTGTGGACTCTATTTGGATTTTATATTTTTTAGAGTCGCCACCTAATTTTAAAAATAAAATTAGGAAAACCGGGCAAAAGGGTTTTATCAAACAAAGAAAAATCCCTTTTAAACTAGAGGTCGAGGTAAGGGTTACGTGATCTCCTAGGGAAGGTTTTAAAAACCCTAGTATTAAGGATCTATAGAATACGATTGACCTACGAGCTTCAATGTGTAATTAATGTGATTATTTGCTAAAATGTTTCCTCTTTTGCAAGATTGTCATGCTAATCATACAACTCCACTTTCGACAAAAATATCCTTTAAGGAAGAAAAAGGTTGGTTTCTTTTTTTGGAAAATGTTATAAAGGGGTTAAATTCACTTCATTTCCGGACCAACACACTTAAGATTTCTCTTAAGTAGAGTTTTCTACTAAGTTGGTCCCAATGTCATGATTTAGTCCTTATAGTTTTGTATATGTATATAAGAAAAATAAATGGAGTATATCTCCTTTATAAAAATAGTATAGGTTTTGTAAGAGTATTAACAGAAAAAGGTTTATTTATTTTTTTCTTAGTCCACTGAAGCTTAATTAATCAAAGGTATAATACTTCAAAGCCGACTTATTCCTCAAACTATAGTTCAAGTGTGTTTCTCTTTGTTCATTTGGCTTAAAGTTTGGGCTTTTGGCCCAAAAAAGGATTTAAAAAGTATCCTTAAGTCAAAGTGAGTTTTAAAAGTCCCTATCCATACTTATGTTTTTTCTGAAAATCAACTTTTATTTGTCCAAATAAGTCCAAGTTTTCAAATTTGTGAATGAGACCCCGAAATGGGCTTAATTCCATATCTGCTTAAGTCATGAAATGGTCCATTTATTTCCAATTTTTTGAAGGCTTTGCAGCCCAAAACAGTTCGGCTTTGGTTGGAAATCATCCATACATACATCTTCATATTACCAATTATTTAATTCCTTGAAATATTTTGTAAAAATATGAAGCTACCCGTTACATGCAACGTTTGTTAATAAAAGTGTCCAATTTTGAAATTCGTTTCAGAAATGTTTAGCTACTATACTAGTTTCCTAAATTCTAACGCATTTGAGTTTCAATAATATCATAAGTTTTATTTATATATACAACAATTATACAAGAAAATATAAAAAATGAAAATGAGGAAGAGTTTAGGCTGGTGGGCCTACCTTAGCTCACCAGTTGCCATTTTCACCCATGGTTGAACCTTCTTTATTTTCTACACTCCAGCGAACTCGATTGAATAAGAAGGGGTTGGGCCTCAGGCCCAACAGGTTCAAACAGGAGAAAGCGGCCCAAGTGGCCCACGTTGAAGGTCCCATGCAAAGAGAAAGAGGGGGAGAGGAAAAATACCTGTTAGAAGGTATCTATTACTTATCACTAATTAAAATGAGACTTGAGTATAAAACATATATGAGTCACATAATTACATAAGGATTACATTCGTCACGAAGTAACAAAGGAACTAAAAGGGCCAAAATTGAAAGCAAATCCGTGAAGGCCCAATTAAATGACAAAAGCAATAAAGGTAACAAAGCAAGCCCAAAACATAACAAAGTAGTGAAAGAAAACCAAACAAGTCCAAAATAATTTTCACAAGGTATACTAACGTACAGTCATGAGCTTTCCCTTGATGATATACGAAGTATGCCATCCTATATACACTTAAATGTATACAGGCAGTGTATATTTCGCGTATATACATGAGTATCAGCTTTAAACATACTTTCATTGAATCATGAAGTCACATGGACAGCTTTAAACAAATTGAGTATCATAATCATGTGTCAAACATCCCTTCAAGTACAACAAATTCCTTTTAAATACAAATTTGAACCTTAATTCAAACAAAGATATGCATTTTGTTGTACTCATGGCATTAAGGCAACTTAAACTAGCCTAAGTTCTCAAGTGAAACAACAGAATTGCCCATATATAAGGTTCAGACCATATAGAAGCTTAGACAAAACTAGGAAACATGTCGATGACATAAAAGAGACTGACTTAGCACATGATTAATTGACATAAGAATCCAATTGGACTAACCACCTTCAATGACCTCAAGCAAAATGATTCAACAGATATGAGACCAAACACTTTTTTGAGAGTTTAAGCCTATATGCTTAACTAAACCCCATTTATATTCGAAACACAACCATATTGTACTGTCCAACCATGATAAGGAAACAATAGATGCCAAAGCAAAGATGCCGACAGATCCAAACTAAAACAAGGCCCTAATATTGGACATAGTCATACATATTTGACAGCATGGGGGATCAGCAGGCTTACAGAGACTTATGCCAATATTTCAATGTATAAGACTAGCTCAATATGGCATGTTCAATGCAGATTTACCATATAAGATAAGGTTCATATACTAAAATTCCCAAAGGAACTAAAATATCATAACAGGATGATGGTTAATCTAAGTATATTGATATTGGAAGCATTTGTTTTTACACAAACAAGACAGGATGCTCTCAACATGATGCTAACCTAGATCCACAAGCATTTAGACATTATTTTAACTACATAATCAGAGTACATGATCAGCCAAACAATATGGCAATTACATTTACACATAAATGATATTTGACAGAAAAGAGACAACACATGGGTGCAAATGACCAAACTACTGCTAATTTGCTATTTTCATATGTAGATGATTCATTTAGACAAAGATTAATGTCAACACTATTACTCAGTAACCAAATATAAACAATCAGACATACTGACACTGATAGCTACTAAACTAAGATTAATCAACCTATAATGAGCAGATAACAGTTATTAACGAACATGTAGGCTTTTAACAACTTTATGTTAGGCTAACAAAAACAGATTTCCACTACTAAACCTACTAACATGCTAATAACATAAGCTAAACTAAACAATAACAATAGTATCTAAACAATATCTAAATTAAGCTAAACATAATAATGCATAATCTGTCAACAATAACTAAGCTAAACAACAAACTAAACACATAAGCATATAAACATAACAAACATACAAAAAAACTATAGCACAGAATTTAAAACAAAAATAAAGAAAGGGGAGGCATTTACCTTTCCTAAGCGCAACCTTGTCGAGAATGGAGTTGTTAGACCTTCTTTGCTCCACAATCCAAGCTCAGCCACACAAGAACAAAGAAAATCAAGTTTAAAATTTTACTAAGCCGAATAATTAAAGGTCTCAGCTAAATAGCCAAAACCCTAGGTAATTCTAGCTTTTTGAGCATATTGGTATATATCTCAATGTCTCGATCGGTCTAAATGTGAATTGGAGGGGTTCTATTGAGATACACTATTCCTCAACTGATGTTAGACTAGCAAAAATTTGAGACTGGTTCTCTTCGATTCCACATTCTACGGTGAGGATTGAAGTAAAACAAACATGAAGGGTCAGATTTTGAGTGACCCTCAACGGATCCTTTAGGCTTCAGATGAACCAATGGGATTTGAGATTTCAAAATTGCCTCAAGACAAATCCCATTAAGGATTTGTACTAGTTGACCCAGAAATCATCAGAAAAAATAAAAGAGAGAGGCACAATATCGTGTTTGAGCTGTAGTTTTGCTAGAAATAGGTGAGAAATGGGAGAGCAATAAATGTTCTTGCCATTCTCAGCCATGCAACAGTCGATACCACGCGTGGGCCCGTATTTTTTCCATTTTCGGCAAGGGGTGACGCTAGGAGAGAGAAAGGGGTTGGGGGCGGCGCTAGGGTTTGAAGGGTGAAAAAAACTTCTTTCATCAAATGACCTGAAGGAGTCTGTTTGGTATGTTTAAAAGAGGTTTCACGAAATTGGATCGGGTATGGTCCGTAATGGACTGAGCATGGTCCTTAAAAAAATAGGGGAGGGGTTGATATATGCCCATATACATGATATTCACATATAGGCGTGTAGATTCATGTATACAAGTATATATATGGAGGGGTAAGTATGCCATTAAAAGTGTCTATTAGTTACACGTTTCAATTATGGCCAAGTATAAAGCTAATTAGCTTAATAAACCAAATTAAAGACACGGCTAATTACATAAAAAGCTTAAATGGTAAATCTGGCCCTAATTGACTTTAAACCATGAAATTGATTTTTTCAATTAAGACCATAATTAACAATTGATGAGCAATTTTCAAATATAACCACAATTAAACAATTAATTAATTATGATTAATTTAAAGAATTGCAAATGCAAATTGGTTATGCAGAAATTAAAACTTGTAAGGTAAAATTAATATTTATTTAACTAATCAAATCTATTGAATTAAACAGAGTAAAATACTGGTCAATTTGGCACTTGATAATTTAAACAATTAATTGTACAATTGTTTTAAGGTTATTTTTGATTAATCTTGATGAATACTTTAATACTAATAGTAAAATATGTAAATTATTTTTGACTGACTTACAATATATATTTGAAGTTATTTTACCAAATGAAATGACAAAATATTATCGAAATAATTTTGCAAAAATTATTTTGATTTATAAAAATACATATTTCACTCCGTTTGAGATCCGACCCTGGGTAATTAAAATAATATTATTGGAAGTAAAAAAGTAGGTGTCAACAACTGCCCCTTCGGTGTTCAGGGATGGCGGGCTCATCCCTGATCATCGAAAATTGACGAACTTGATTTTTGGCTGACTTGAAGAATCTAGAGAATTCTAATCATTGGCTATAAATAACCAAGGTTGTGGTCCCTTTAATTTATAATAGAAAGAAATTTTCCATCGTCTGAAATTCGATGGAGAGGTTGACAGTCCGTCGACTTACAACCGTTGAATGGCGGCAGCCTCTGATTCTCAGAGGGCTGTCCAATGGTGTGAATCTATGGCTCGTCGACCATTCGACGGTCCGTCAACTTGCAATCGGCGAATTTCCCAATAGCCACACCCCGTTTCATTTTGGTTCGTTCAGCCTCCAATCTTTCCGATACTCGCTGAACATAACTCAAGCTCCCGTATTTGTAGAATATCCATGTAGTATCTTTTATGACCTTGACAAAACTTCACTTTCTAATTTCACGTTGGCTATCTTACGGCGAAGTTCAACGTATAAAATACGGGGTGTAACATGGGTGATTTTCTCAAACATCATTTTCATGACGTCTTCAGTAGGTGATGACTTAGGCAGTTCACGTAGAGGCGATTCTCTGAGAGCAATGTCAGTAGGGGTGGTTTTGTTCTCTGATGTACCAGTCATCGTTTCTTTGCCTTTATGTTGTCGGGATAGGGATGCTATTGCAGCTTTGGATCTTGTGAAGTATGGCAGTGTGAACACGAATCAACCTCTCTTTCAATAAGAAAAGAATAACTCAAAGGTAGATGGCAGTTAAAAACACTTAGCACATAAATAATCATATGCTTGATTTAAATGCTCAATTGATCTCTTGTACCGGGTCTTAGGAACTTGGGCTTTGTTAAGTGAGGAAAATATAATATTTAGAATATATAGGGACCGAGTCTTACGTAGACTGCCTACGTATCCCTCCACGGGAAATCAGTCCCTTCCGTAGTTTGGTTTACATAAGATAAGACTCCCTAACTTAAAACCTACCCATGACCAGGCCCGATAGAGGCTTCCTGCGTATCCCTCCTCAGGACATCAGGTCAGCGCAGTTCTATTTACACAAAATAGGGGGGACAAATCTGTATTAAGTACACAAAATGGGATCCCCTAAAACTACCCAAAAGGTGACCTTTCTTTTAAGGTCAAAAAAGGTTGTTTGTCCGCTCAACCCTTTTCCGACCCTAAAGGCCCCAAATTATTGTATTGAGGTGGAAGCAGCAACCAAATAGCGCCTTTGTGGACTAGGTTCTCTACCTCAAACTTGAATACGTTGCACTCTTCTATGTCGTGCCCCAAAGCTCCAGAATGGTACAGACACATTTTGTGGCGGCCAACTCCTTCAGTTTGAGCCCTTCTGGTTCTGATGGGGCTAATCTTCCCGATGCTGACCAACTTCTGGAAGATGCTGGCATAAGAGTCCTTAAATACTGTAAAGTCATAACGCCAAATATAGGTATTCAGCGTAATCCCTTCGGTTAGGGAGATATTATTGTGGACCAAAAGTGATTGGGGCCCCACATCTTGGTGATGCTTTTCTTATCTATCAGGTCTACGAGCCTTCTCTTGAAGGCCAAACATTCGTTGATGGTGTGGTTATCCTGATCTTGGTAATGAGGGCATATGTTGTGCGCGAATGCCGGAGCACACGACGGCAACCTGTCGAAGCTGATACTGACTATCCCTTTGCTTCGAAACTTGATTATTATCTCCTCGCTCGTTATATGCTTAGGCGAGACACGGTAGGGACAATCAAAATGCCTTAAGCACAATGGCCCACCATTCGGGCGAGGCTGGTCGGACATGCTCTATCCGTTCCTCGGGCTCTCCCCTGGGACTTGATGGTGCAACAGAAGTTCCTCCCCTTTTTTGGCTAAGTGGCATAGCGGAGGAAGCTTCCCTTGATGGCCAAGTAGGTTCCTACGGGTCTGATTCCATTTCTTCCTCCTCGGACTCCTCTATTATCGGGATGTATTTGGGAAGGATCCCTTTTCCCTTGTCCAGGACGTTCTCTCCTTGAGTTTCAATTGGCTCCTTGGGCGGACTTTCTGCCGAATCCATTAAGTCATCAACCTCTCTGATCTTGGCTTTGACTTCTCGAATTTGCTTTTCGAGATCCTGAACCTTTCGGCGAAGCGAGACCTCATTCGTTCTCATAGACTTAGTAGGGGTATTTTTTGTTCATTATTTTTCTTTGGGAGAGTGGGCGGTACTTGAGATTAATTAAGCATTTAAGCGAAACATATGAAAGCAAGTAAGTCACACAAAGTAGTTTATAAAATTTACCCTACTCGCGTTCCTAAACATACTAATCATTTGAAACATAAATGTGCCATTTGAATCAAACCATTGCCTCATTATCATTAATAATAATATTCTTCCCTGGAGGGGTACAAAAGAAAAAGTAAAGACAGTGCATAAAGTAAATTAGCAAAAGCGTCCTCCGGTGGTGGATGATGAAGCCCGATCTCGATCGATCTTGGCCTTTTTGGCCTTTCGGAGGGTACTCTAGATATGAAGATGGGCCGACTCAAAGTGGCTTCCATCATAAACCCCTTCTGTATGAAAGTCAGTAGAGAAACATCATCTAAAGTCTTCTTCATCCGATCATCGAGCTCAACCAAACAGTCATTAGTAACCTCTAAGTCATGTCTCAGACTCTCTATGATGGCTTTGTCATGCTCAATTTTCTCCAAATACTTGGCATCTCTGTCGTCAGTGTTACATCTCGAAATTTTATTGCATCGTTTGCGTTGTAAGTAAAATAACGTAAGCTCGGAGAGGCCGTGGAACCCTTATAAGGTTAATAAATACTCTTAACAAGTGTTAAGCAAGTATCTAAAGGTTCCGGGACCAAGAAAATTGAAGAAAATAAGTTTGTCAAAAATTTGAAAATTGGTAGAATTTTGGACAGAATTTTTGGGTCAACTTTGGAGGGGTATATCTCCTAGTATATTAGGAATTTTAAGGTATTTCAAAAGCCTAAAATGAAGTTCGTCGAGTCTAGTTTTCAACTCAATAAACCGCTCATCGATATAACATCGGAGTAGAGAATTATGGACGTTACAAGTTAGGGCATGAGCAAAAATGAGTGCTACGAATCGCCCTCGCTACAATAGCTAGTGCGGGTGCTACGATTCGAACCGACTCTAGAAGCTTAAAAAAGGGGTTTTACCCCTCATTTTTCATCCAAACACCTCTCAAAATATACCAAACTCTCTAGAACAATCCCCTAACTTCCGTCCATAGAATTTTAGCGCAAATTAAGTGAAATCTCCGGATTTAGGTCCGAACAGCGTATAGTTATGATTATAATATCATATTGCGGCGAAACTTGGCTTGGATTCAAGGTGAATATTGAGGAGATTGCAATTCTAGTGGAAGTAAGGTATAAATCTTCCCTTATAAATATTGATATATGTGTACTTACAGAAGAAAAGTTATTAAATGATCATATAATGAATTTATGGGTTGAGAAATTGGATAGAACATCGTGTGGGGTGTTTATGGAATATATTGGTATTGATAATATTGTTGTTGATGTTGGTATTGTTGTTGTTGTTGTTGGTTGCTGGATTGTGTTTTCGGGCTAGGCATATAAACAGGGGAGATGCTGCCCGAATTTCGATAAATTCTAAAAGGATTTTAATTAAAGGCTTGAGACAAGCATGTGACGATAAGCCTAACAATAGTGTGAATTCTCTTGAATGTAGATTTACAAGCTCGAGAGAATAAAAGTAAGTAGTAGGAGACCAAAAAGGTATGTTAAGGTTATCCTTTCTTTCATTTTGGCATGATCTATGACAAGTGCGAAGCGTAATGATATCCATAATGAATCCACTCCTAGATGTAGGAGCTCATGTCCCTATGCTTATATTGGTGTTATTCATATCCTGAATCTTTTGGTTTCTTAAGTCCCGAAGTGGCATCCATAAGTTGTACGCTTTCATAATGATGTCTAAAACCCGAAGGGGATATTCATAAAGTTTATTTATTCATATGCATTTCACATTTGATATTTGAGTCTCGAAGGAGACAAATGAAAAAGGGGAAGAAGTTCCCGTTTTGAACTAAAGGTTGCTCCGAAGGGAGTCTTTTAATGTTTTACAAAGATTATCGTGCATTGCATACTTATATACATGCACGACATCATTTCATGGGAAAGGGGAAAAGGTCTAAGGCGTTATATATGTAAACCACCTGATCGGTATATGATGATTATGATTATGATGCCCAAGGGGCATTATGCTATTATGCCGAAGGAGCGGGCAAGCGAGCGAGCGAAGGCATACATTATATATATATATATATATATATATATATATATATATATATATATATATATATATATATATACACTCATGATGCATTAAAAGTTCATATGCATGTACATTGTTTGCAGTGTTGGTTACATGTACAGATTGAGTCTATTACTCCCTTATCACTCGAATTGAGATATTCTGTTCTAATTCTGCCTTACATACTCGATACATTATCCATACTGACTCCTTGTTGTTTGGGGGGGTGCGTTCATGCCCGCAGGTACAGATAGACAGGCAGACGATCCCACTTAGTAGGATTTCCCCTCAGCTGTTGTCGGTGTGCTCCACTTGATCCGGAGCTGTGGCCCATTTTGGTATGTTACTTTGAGACGTATATGCATGTATATTACCTATGGGTATGGAGGGCCTGTCCGTCCTCTCTGACTTTCGTTCATTGTAGAGGTCTGTAGACAGTGATATGTAGTTTGTGTGCGATGAAGCCTTGTTGGCTTTCATTCTTTTATAGCACAAAGATATGTAGTGGCCTTGTTGGCTCGCACTGTTCTTTTCGATATACATACATACATATATATATATATATATATATATATATATATATATATATATATGTATGCACACGTGCGCAAATTGTTGACAGTTTTGATGCTGTTCTTGTATGAGTCACCATGGTTCCGCTATGAGTTTTATGGGCCACCCAGTTAATCAGCGATGTTCAGGTACGAGTCTAAGGGTGCCTGGTCAATTATGGTCGGGCACTCGTCACTGCTCATCGGTTTGGGTCGTGATAGTCAGCTACGAACCAAACGAGCTCGAATCATGGCTTGCAAAATCTTTATCTTGCACACAACTGTAGAGAATGGGTCTGGGAGTAAGTGTACCTTGTAAGTCGGCCCTTAACCAATATTTATACTCCACTACACAACCCGAATGAAACCTATGTTCGGCTAAGGTATTGGGACCCAATATCATGCGACCCTTCCATTCTTGTATGCAATCAAAAACCCTCGACAGTCTATCGATGTCATAGTCAATGATAAAATCTCCCATGCCTCTGACCTGGAGTACGACTTGGTTCCTCTCAAATTGTCTCAAGACCCTAGCATGCGCATAAGGTTGAATCCCTCGAATTCCCATAAGCGGTAAGAATGGACATTTTCTACCCTTAACCACAACTTTATCAGACACGAAGTCGTGGAACATCCATTGAATGCTCTCCTCTTTAAACCTGGAAAAGGTGAATGTCCAACTTTGTCTATTTTGTTCTCTGAAGTTCGGGCAAAAATTCCAAAGACCATCCCTTTCGGCTGGCTTACTTAAGTGTTGTTCACCCCTAACTTTGATCATGTGCTTGAGGATCTACCATTGTAGAAGTAAGTTACAACCTTGGAAATATTTATAGTGGTTTCAGCAGAGGCTCAAAGCTCGATACAAATTGGCTAGGATGATTCGGGTTAGGTCAAAGTATTTAGTTTCTTCTTGTTGGGTTATGCCGTAGAAGATGGCATGGGTGACCAAAAAGACTTCGGGTGTCTAGGGCTAAGGACCAATCTTTGGGAAAAATCATGGTTCCCAGAAAGTAAATAGTGAAAGCTAAAGGCCTAGTGGCCGTCCATTCGGCATAAGTCTTAAATTCCCCGGGATGCTCCACAAATCCATTTGGGCTTCTATACCTTGTGTATAACTCTCTAAAGGGTATGGTGGGGCCATGGGCCCAATTGGTGTAGTTCAAGAAAAGCATTTTGCAAATTTGGGAGTAGGTGGGTTTTTTTGGGATTAAGGCATTTTCATTGGGTTTCTTCCTTCTTTTCAATTCCGAGCCTATGCTAGTCAACACATCCCTGAACTCCTCTAAAGTCAGTGTCATCTCGATGTCGCCCCCAAATCAAAAAACCATCCTATCTCTGTCCCAAAATCCGGTAATTACTTCTATCAATTCTTTGCAACCCATCATAGTCACGATGGATGTCAGATTTCCTAAATGACATGAAATCCCCTTTTTCTCTTCCGGGGACATTTTGCCCCACCAAATACGCAGCAACTCTGGTGTAGTCGAAACCATGTCGAAACTCAAGTTAATCGACATCTACAAAACAGAAGTTAAGGTTAATTCCTCCCCCCACCCCCCACCCCCCACCCCCTCCCTCCCTTACTAGGCAATGGTTCCATTCATAGGCACATTATATGTTTCCAAATAGCACATAATATGAGATGCAGTGTTTTTCGGGTCATAGACCGTACTTGACACAGGGTAGTCTTCCTATAGGGTTTGGATACGTCTAAAATATCCAAACCACCTGGTCGATTTCATATTTAGATTTGGCTTAGCTCTAGCCTAGGCATATGCAGGAGTAGGTTTTCGAATTGACCTTGAACCCGAGCGGACTACTCGGGGTGAACCGTTGTCGGCCTTTGGGTGATCGCACACCAACTTTACGTTCAACGTTTTCAAAGAAAAGGTGTTTCGGGGTTTTTAGTGAAGGCTAAACCGCGATCCCGCGTGTCCCTTTTGAAACCATGCTTTTTGCCAAGAGTGGCGGAGTTTATGATATGAAATGAATGACAGTTATAATTGCAGAAATTAAACATATAAGCAAATAAATACAGTTAAAATCATATTATATTGAAACTCTTATGGTTAGAACCTAGGAAATCCCCAGCAGAGTGGCCATCTGTTACGGTTCTCTTTTACGCGGGTTAAGGCATAAAAGTTATTGCAAGGTTGTTGGTGCTCTAAATTGGATATTTAGTTTTTAGAGTCGCTACCTAATTTATTTACTGGGGTGGATTCATTTACTTCCACACTTATCTTTATTATATTATATTGTGAGACTTACGTCATTTTACTTCTTCCGCTATTATTTTATTTATTGTGAATGTTAAGTTAAGGATTCGCCTACCGAGGTGGGAAAGGTAGGTGCCCGCATGACCTAGGCTAAAATGGGTCATGACATTCAAGTCTCCAGAGTTGAAGAAATGTTAGGTTAGCATTATCTTTCACATGAATCCCATTAAGAAATCATCTATGTTCTTCACCTAAATGAGTTAACAACTTAGATTCCTACCTTCCTTCTTCTTAAAAAAAGGAGTTCTTCCATGGATCTTGGAAATGGGTCTTTCTCAATATAAGCTTAAAAATTGGTAAACCACCTAGTGTTGTTGTAGATGGAATCTAGAAGTGGGTTAAGTTCCCAAACCTTCCTTATTAATCCAAAGTCTCTTATGAGGGTTCTAATGATGATTTTTATTCTTGGGCCTCACGTTGTCTCAAAGCTCTTTCGTGCGGATTACGACGTGGTGATCGAATTAAAGAATCAATGGATGTTCGTGGCACCCGCTCGGCCATGAGGTAGGTTATAGCTTCCCTTTCGGTGGACTCCGGTTAGTTTCCCATATTCATGTATTTGAAGGAACGGAGAATGCATGTGTAGGAATTGGAGATTTGGGATGGAAACATAAGATGGTATTGTTGTGCGATTGTGTGTTCGGGCTTGTGGCCTGTAGATTCCTTAGGATGTTTGAATTAAGTGTCGTGAGTATCGGTGGATTCTATGTGACTTGGAAGAAATGGTTGATTCATTTTTTTCTATAATTTTAGTGAGAATTTCTGTAAATTGTGCCTAAATTGTGCTATGCTATTATAGTAGATCTATTTGACATTGGGCGTATAAAGTGTATCAATGATTGTGAATTAGTTCTAGACTGAGGAGTAGCGAATGTCTTGAGTAGTAGGCGAGTTTATTTGTATTAAATTAATAGGCTAATAAAGGGTTAGCGGTAATAATGTGTTGGGATTTGATTGTTCTATTGTGTTGGTTTGATGCCACGTGTTGTTAGTAGATATCGAAATCTGTTTTCCATCTTGATGATAATATTATTGGCGTACCCACTGTTGGTACTTGTGACTTTGATATATTGTTGGCGTACCCACTGTTGGTACTTGTGATTTGAATATATTATTGGAGTACCCATTGTTGGTACTTGTGATATTGAGTACTATTATTGATGTTGATACATGCATTGCATGCACTCTCATTCTTCATGATGCATTGCTGAGATACTAATAACACTTGATGAAACATTATGATGAGCTTGGCTCTCTTTTTACTTGAGTGACGTGAGAGTCCGATATCTGATATTCGTCCCGGAATCGTGGATTGAGTAAAGTTGATACTTGATGAAAACTCTTTTACTTGAGTGACGTGAGAGTCCGATATTCAATGTTCATTTCAGAATCGTGGATTGAGTGAGTGCATGGACTCCGCAGGTCTCCCAGGGTGGTGCCAGTGAGGACCCCCCGTGGGCAAAGATTCGGGATAGGTGGCACTTAGACTTCGCGAGTCACCTTGCGTAGTGCTACCGAGATGTCGATATTTTCGCCCGGAGTACATGTGTACGCAGCATTTGCATGGCATTGCATTGTATTCATACATCTTGCATTGCATTGCATCATGACTTGTATTGAGATGACTTGGTGTTCTGCTTGTGATGTTGGTCCCGGATTGGACATATGGAGACTTGATACAATTGGGTTTAGATGCTTCCACCTAGGTAATGATGTGTACTTGGTTCTGAATATGGTCGTCTTATACTTGTTGATTTATCTCGTAGACCGTCCGTAACATCAGTTATATGTTTGGCTTCTAAAGAATGTAGACTAAAATATACTAAATGAGGAGTCGACTTCTAGACTAAAAACGAATGGTATAACGATATATGATTCTTGTTATATTGTTATGGAATTGACTTGTGGTTATTAGAGGAAAGGTAATGATTTAAGGGTCTTGGTGTTACATTGCGCGGTATATAAATGCATGACTTGATTTAGTTACTTATCATGTTTATTTGTTAATTATTTTACTGATATGTGTTTCTAATCATTGTCGGCCTATGATACTTACTCAGTACGCGTGGATTGTACTGATATTGCACTTGCTACACCCTTTCGACGTGTAGATTATTTCATGTTCGGAAATGCGCGGTGCCTATCTGGAAGGCCTCCTCCCACTTCATTCCGGGATGGAGGTTGAGTTTTAGAGTGTGGTGGTAATCTGGATCCTTTGGTCGCTGTTGTATTAGTCTAGACCAGGTCATGGGAAGTCGAATCGAGTCTGTAATTATTAATTTGTTGTAATCACATTAAATCTTGAGTTTATTAAATATATATTATGATGTTCCGCTGTTATTTCTAAACATTTATTGGTTTAAATGATTCATCTTTATTTAATTGATGTGTTATTCGATAGAGGGTTCACCTACAGAGGTGGGAAAGGTAGGTGCCCGCGCAGTCCCAAAGTGGGTCGTGACAGTCGGTATCAGAGCCTAGGTTACCGATCTCACGAGTGCAAGAGCAATGTCTAGTAGAGTCTCGTGGAATGGTACGTAGACGTCCGTGCCCATCCACGAGAGGCTATAGGGCATTTAGGAAAATTTCCATTCTTTCTTTCAAATCGTGCTACTTCGGTCAAATTGGTATCTCGGTGTGCCCAATTGGTATCTAGGCGATTCCAATTGGTATCTACGCGCGAAATCAAGTCGTATTTCAATATCAGGTCTAATATGTATTGTGTATGGTCGAGTTAAATTATAGTTGCAAAATGATCCGAGCATGGTATGATGCCACTGCCAGGTGTTACGCCCCAGCGGTCAACCAACCGCTGCAGCGGGTAGGCCACCGCTACAGTGGTCCCCTTCTATTCTTCCTTAACCGCTTCTACGGCCCCTCTACCGCCGAAGCGAGACCGCTGTAGCGGTCTGAGAGACCGCTGAAGCGGAACCTCTGGGTTCAGAGACAAGATTTTCTCCCCTGTTTCCCCTGTTTTCGCCATTCGACAGACCTGATAAAAGCAGCAGCATCCCAAACATCAGTTATATAAAAACAAGCCCGACAAGGGCAAGGACCACTCAAGCCACTAATACGAAACCAACTACTATTACCAAAACAAGAAAGCCAAATAGTTCAACATCCAAAATAAAATATCCAAACATTAGCCAAAAACAAGGCTAACCAAAAACCAAAAACAACATCATCCAAAAAGAAAAGATGCAAACAAACCAAGGAAAAGAAATTGTCTCAAATAGCAAGCCCGGCATGGGCAACCAAAACACTAGCATAATAAGAGGGGAAAAGGGGGAGAGAGATCTCTAAGCCCTCCGGGCACTCATGGCCCCTGCACCATCTGAGCTACGTGCATCCTCCGCTGATTTGCTCCTCCTATCACCTCCCTTGACCTCGCTCACAAATGAGTACCGTTCGGAGTCATCCTCGTCCTGCACAGGCATCTCCACGCTGGGGTACATCTTTCCCCATAAGCCCTTGATGCCTCTCCAAGATCTCAGATAGACCTTCTCGCGAGATTTGTTCTTGGCCCGCTCCTTCTCAAAGTCAGTACGGAGCTAGACGTGGTCAACAGCCAGAGAGGTGTAGACAGTCTATAAGGTGGTGAGTGACTCACTCATCTTCTTCTGGCCATCGAGGTAGTCCTTCATCTCCTCTCTAGTAAAGTAACCCCCACCAGCACTGGATGAACCTGCCTTCACAGAAGGCCTCGGCATACCCTAGAACATCACCATCATCTCGTCAAAACGAGTATCAATACGCTCAAACGGGCCCTGAGCAGGGGCAGCCCCAGTCCCAGCCTCAACTCTACCTCCACCTGCACTAGCACTAGTTCCCTCTGTAGTCTTCCTCTTCTTATGCTGAACAGCAGTGCCCTAGCCATACACCCGAAATGGGTGGAAGTGAGCATCAGAATCTACCATGTGATCATCAGGCCTCATATGGACCCCAGCCCTCTTGCACAGCAAAGTGATCGGTGACGGAAGCATCAAACTCGACGCCCCAACCCTCAAAAACTCTTTCCATTCTGCAATCACCTGCAAACCTACATTCACAGGGACATTATCCAGGATACAAGCAATCAGAATGGCCTTGGGATAGGTCACGGAGGTGACATTCCTCGAGGGACGGACCCGGCGGGAAATGGTTTTCAGCCACCTCCTAGCCTCAGCAGTAAACTTCTTACTAGATATCCTCACCCTGGACCTACTTCAGGTGATAAAAGCCCTATTCTCCTCAGCCACTAGCATAGATACCAGCCAATCCCCATTATCAGTAGTATTCTTGGCCTCCAAAAACTCCACTGAAGGGTTATCCACTTTATACACCTGGTTGATTCTCTTAGCCCCACTTTCACGGAGACCCCGCGAATCACAATTCTTAGATCAGGAGAATCCCAATCGACTGCAGGCAATATGGCATAAAATTCCCTTACCTAATTGTCATTGCAACGCCCGGGATCATTAATCAAACGCATCCACTTGATCCTTTCCAACCTCTCCAGAAACTCGGGAGCCCGTCTCTCCATATTGGTCATATCAAAACCCCTCTCCAACAGTAGGGGCATGCGCCTCTGCTCCAAGAAACGGCACTCACATTATGGGGTGGCGAAGATCGAATACACGGGCACTTGCTCCTCTTGTTGTTGCTCTACTTGTTCGGCATTTGAATTTTCGGCCTTTGTACCTGCGAGGGGTAGTTTACGTTATGAAAACTCATGAACCAAGTTGAGAAAATCTATGCATGCATCCTAAGTTTCAAACCTCAGCAAATCTGTGAAATAATAAAAACTACGGGTGCGGTTACGTAGTTACCACCGTAGCATGGGCCACTCGGACATTGCGGCGGGGACCCCGTGAGCGATGCGGCCACTGCCTCAGCGACCCTTACTATTTCCCTCCAACCCCTCCAGCGCACCCCTTGAGCACTGAAGCGGTGTCGTCTTCCCCAGCAGACCTCATTTTCCCAACTCCCCAAAGCCTCAAAAACTTATTTTTATGAACGGATCGGGCAGATATCAGGCATGCAAAGTGTTTACAACTCCTAGTACATGATTTCTAGCAACAACAATCCCAAAATTTCAAAGAAGCCAACACCAATTTCAAACCAAAAATTCTTTACTATGTTTATGTTTTTCGGCTAAAATTTGTTCATTACCTACACAACCCTCGATGTTTAGATGTTCCTAATGCTAAACTAGTTGTAAAATTTGGCCTACCAACACTCCATGAAACCTCCCCCCCCCCCAATCAAATCTAAAAATCCCAACGTTGGGGTTAGCAAACCCATTAATCAACGAATAAGGTCCTAGAATCTGGTTTCATTGTTCTATTTTTAGTAGAGATGAGTAATTTCTTACCTTGAAAGTGGTTGGTGGTGGTTGTGGTTGAATTTTGCAGCCTTCTTTTCCTTCCTCCTTGAGAGCAATTTGTGGTAGTATATGGTTGGGATTAAAGTGTAGGTTGAATATATGGGTATTTGAGAGGATTTTATGAGGTTGGGAGGGAGTTAAAAGGTTGTGTTGGGTTAGGAGTGGGAGAAGTAGTCGTGGGTGAGGGGGAGTGTATTGTGGGAATGGGAAGAGTGGGGAAAGAGAAAGGGGTTTATATTTTCTGATTTTCCCCGTCAGTCGCTCCAGCGGTAGCCAGGCTGCTTTGGCGGTACCGCAGAAGCGCTACCTAAGCCGGCGAAACGGTCACTCAGTGGTTAATACCACTGGTTCCTTCTATCTGACTTCGATCCGCGTTGAGCCTCACCCATGTTTCTTCCCCTGTGGGCCTCTGAGTATAAATTATTCAATTTGTACGAGCCATTGCCCTTGCGAGTATTCTTCTTCCACCTTCGTACACTTTGCCGTTTGGGGACGAGCGGTTGTTTAATTGGTATCTGATGTAATGACCCGTTTCGTCGTTATTGTAAAACTTTTGAAATATCCGTAACCGTGTCAATCCTGGACCTTTCCATTCGCTAAAGCATTTTCGACGGACATCTAGCCTAGCAAGACCCATTGTACGGAAGAGAATCAAACATCAAAATTCGGGTCGAGAATCCAGTGAGACAGCCCCAGTGAGGGGCTGAGCGCTACAGCGTTCGCGCTGCAGCGGCCATGACCCAGCTAAAGCACTGGTGCTGTGGTGGCACCAGGCCGCTACAGTGACTATGCGAGTGCTGAAGAGGCCGGACAACCGCTGAAGCGGTGACGCGTGGTTAAATTCCCTATTTAAGAAATCATTTCGGGAATTGGTCCCATTTTATCACAACCCTAAATTCCAGCTGCCCAGGTCTTCTTAAGGGAGCCTAAAGTCATAATTTTTGGTCATGGAAACCCTTCTAACACCTTCCAATTCTTCTTCCACCTAGTAAATTACTCCTAAAGGTCTTCACCTAGAGAACCATCAAAGGGTATTTCAAGTCTCTAGAGTTAAAGGAATGTTTGGTTAGCATTATCTTTCACATAAACCCCATTAAGAAATCCTCCATGTTCTTCACATAAATGAGTTAATAACCTAGATTCCTACATTCCTTCTTCTTAAAAATGGATTTCTTCCATCAATCTTGCAAATGGATCTTTCTCAATATAAGCTTAAAAATTGGCAAACCACCTAGTGTTGTTGTAGATGGAATCTAGAAGTAGGTTAAGTTCCCAAACCTTCCTTATTAATCCGAAGTTCTTATGAGAGTTCTAATGATGATTTCTATTCTTGGGCCTCACGTTGTCTCAAAGCTCTTTCGTGCGGATTACGACGTGGTGATCGAATTGAAGAATCAATGGATGTTCGTGGACTCCGCGGGTCTCCCAGGGTGGTGCCGGTGAGAACCCCCCGTGGGCAAAGATTCGGGGTCCCGTCTGTCTGTTGGGTAAAGATTTGGGACGGGTGGCACTTAGACTTCGCGAGTCACCTTGCGTTGTGCTACCGAGATGTCGATATTTTCGTTCGGAGTACATGTGTACACATCATTTGCATGGAATTGTATTGTATTCATACATCTTGCATTGCATTGCATCATGACTTGTATTAAGATGACTTGGTGTTCTGTTTGTGATGTTAGTCCCGGATTGGACATATTGAGACTTGATACAATTGGGTTTAGATGTTTCCACCTAGGTAATCACGTGTTGGTTCCGAATATAGTCGTCTTATACTTGTTGATTTATCTCATAGACCGTCCGTAACATCAGTTATATGTTTGGCTTCTAAAGAATGTAGACTAAAAGATACTAAATGAGGAGTCGACTTCTAGACTAATAACGAATGGTATAACGATATATGATTCTTGTGATATTGTTGTGGAATTGACTTGTGGTTATTAGTGGAAAGGTAATGATTTAAGGGTCTTGGTGTTATATTGCGCGGTATATAGATGCATGACTTGATTTAGTTACTTTACCATATTTATTTGTGAATTCTTTTACTGATATGGATTTCTAACCATTGTCGGCCTATGATACTTACTCAGTACGCCGGGATTGTACTGATATTGCACTGATATTGCACTTGCTACACCCTTTCGGGGTGTAGATTGTTTCAGGTGATTGATTGTGTCATGTGCGGAATGCACGGTGCCTATCTAGAAGGCCTCCTCCCACTTCATTCCGGGATGGAGGTTGAGTCTTAGAGTGTGGTGGTAATCTGGATCCTTTAGTCGTTCTTGTACTAGTCTAAATTAGGTCATGGGAAGTCGGATCGAGGCTGTAATTATTAATTTGTTGTAATCTCATTAAATCTTGAGTTTATTAAATATATATTATGTTGTTCCGCTGTTATTTATAAACATTTATTGGTTTAAATGATTCGTCTTTATTTAATTGATGTGTTATTTGATAGAGGGTTCGCCTACCGCGGTGGAACAGGTAGGTGCGCGCTGTCCCAAAATGGATCGTGACACGAATTCCTATTAATTAGTCCAGTTTTGCAAAGGGTTTTTCAGTCCATTTTTCATGATAGCATTTAGGAAGCCCATTTCAGTTAAACAATTTTACAACTGAGACCATTATTTAGTCCCTTTTGAAAAGAGCAAGGTACTCATTTTTATTTAAGCTTAAAATTCATTTTTACTTGACCTTAATCGAAATCCTTTTTTTTCATTCTCATAGCAGTTGGAATAAATTGAATCCTTTGGAAAAAAGTTGTGATTTAAACTCGGAAATGGCTTAGCCGAGTTTGGAAATCCATTTTTTAGGCGACTTCCCCAAATTATCTAACTATTTCCTGAGTTCTAACGTTCACATGGGTTTCAATAATTATCAAGTGTCTTTTACAAAATACAATTTTTCACTTAAAATGAATATAAAGGAAAAGTTCAGGCTGGTGGGCCTACCTAAGCCCACCAGTTTGCTATTTTCACCCATAGCTGGGCCTTCACCATTTTTAGCCATGGTTGGGCCTTCATTGCAAATATTAGCTTCCTTTTCAATTTAGCGGTCTCGATCAAAGGAATGAAGTTGGGCTTCTGGCCCAACTTGGTTTAATGCAAGGAGCAGCCCAAATGGTCGAGGATTGGTTCACATAGCCTAAAAGAAGGATAAGTATTAGTATGGGTCTAAGGTAAGAATAAAATCAAATTTAAACAAACTTAAATTCACAAATAAACAATCATAGAGGAAAAGAAAGGAACAGAAATAGGAAGGAAAATCCTAACTTAACTCAGGTACTACAAACAGAGCCCAGTAATTTATTTAAACCCAATCAGACTGGCCCAAGTATGGAAATAAAGGTGTAATATACAAAGAACAAGGCCCAACAAGTTCAGATAGATAAAAGCCCAAGTATAATTATGTATTGTTTTAAAAGCAAAGAACAACTTCATTTCTTACAGGTGAGAGAATACCTCATTTATACCAAGTATGCGACCCTCATATACTATGGAGTATATGACATTCATGTATACCATGTATATTGAGGTATATCTCTTGTATACAGCATGTATTCACACAGTTCTTTTCATGAAGTTCACAAGAAATCACAGGCACACATTGGCGTACTTCATATGCATTCAAGTAGGCAGGTTCATAGCAGGACAGAGGTAGTGCATGTTCAAAATGCTATTTAATGTAGAAGATACCTTCCTTAGAAGAGACACACATTCAACAGGTATTAACTCCACACACAGACAACAGTGTTGACAAGATATGCACTAGAACACATAGGAAAAACAAAGAAAAGCACAAGGGAGAGGAAAAGTATCCACAGAATCCATTTGATATTTCAGAGAGAACTTTGAAGGTCTCAATAAAATTCCAATCAAAACACAGGATGCTTTGCTCATCTATACTCTGAACTTAAAGACATTTGAAACACCACTTTGACTCACGCAAACAAAAACACTCTTAAAACACAAGCATGTAGCAGACTCAGTCAAACAAAGTGTTGTACCAATCATGTTTTAATTGATGTGCTCCCAAGTCACAACCAGTTTTTAGAGATAGGCAGAGATGGGTTTTAACAACCAAATGGACATGAACATGATCATAGTAGCTAGATGCTCATATAGACACATAGTTTCAGCATTTTAAACACAAATAGGCCACACATCTAGATAATGAGGTTCAGCAACAAGCATACAGAGTCATGGCAAAGGCTCTAACACTCAAATTCACAAAGATCGGTGTATAAAGACTTAACTGTACTTAGTCATGGCATTCTTGGGATTAAATTTCTCAGAATGGACCTTTCAAATTATTTGGAGGGTCCCATGATGTATGAATGTTAGTAAGGGAACCCCAGCAACCTCAGAATAGGAGGGTTAGGCCGAGTTAGCAAGAACTCCAAGCTTTGCCCTCTTCTCCTAGGCCCTGGGTAAGTCACACTCACTTCTATTCACATGTCAAGTGACTCCTCCCATCAAAACCATACTTAAAACTCCCACAGTTTCCCATCCATTTTAGACACGCTCAGGGACAACAGAATATAAGATCACAGACAAGGCCCAAAATATCAGACCTTAACAGCATTTTATCACGGACAATAGAGTCACACAGAATCAGTTCTTAAGCCCATTCCTTAGTAAAGACAACAGATTCACATAGGACTCACATAGCTTATTTTAAATCAAAGTGAAACCCTCTAACATGTGATACAAGCTTCACAGACTACCAAGTGAGTTTTAAGATGCCATAGTTCATGAAAGAAAACCTTTTACATTCCTTTTTTATGCATTCCAAGATTTAAACATCAGACCAATTAATGAGAATTCATGGCATATTGTTATATCCGGCATTTTTGCGTCTTTGGAAAAATTTAGAAGTAACCTTGACTTGCAAAGAATAAGGCCAAGTTTGGATTTTTCTTAGTATGTGTATGCCGGTTATGGAAACCTGAATGCGGAAACAATGGAGAGGGCCTAAGGGCAAAATTGGAATTTTGGAAATTTGTTTCGGGAATTGCAAAATATGATTTATGAAGAATTGGGCTAAGAAAAAAAATAAGAAAATGAGGCCCAAATTTGGAAGGGGTGGCCGGCCATGCTTGGCCCAACCCATGAGGAATTAGTCATGTGATTTGTCACATGACTAATTAGTATAAGAAGATGAATATGGGACTTGTATCTCTAGAATTTTCAAGAAGTCAAAACAAACCAAGAAGAGAAAAAGAGAGGGGAGGCCGCCGGCCATAGAGAAAGAAAAAGGAGAAAAGAAAAGAAAAAAATTCCCTAGCCTTCAATCTTGGTCCAAAAATTGTGATTCCCTTATATTCTTACTAAGCTCAAGGTGCTCTTCAAAGTGGTATAATTAGTTTGGCAAGAAAGTGGTTTTGGTGGCAAGGAGAATTCATTGGAAGAAGGTAAGGATTTCATGTTCTTTATGTGTTATGGAAGATTTGTTTGTGTTGTAGTATGGAGAAATGGATAGAATTCATAAAAATATGAAAACTTCATGACTTGGCCGTGTGCATGCATGTGTTATGTAGCCAAGATTAGTTGATTTTTATGTTATATTCTAGTTGTAGTTGTTGTGTATTCTATATCGGAAATAGAAGTTTGATGACTTTGGTTGAAGTTGTGAATGTTGAAGTGTGACCGTGGGTGTGTGTGTGTGTGTGTGTGTGTGTATATGGCCGTGTAGAGTAGGGGAAGGGGAGATGAATAAATATTATGTAGTATGCTAGGTGTGTTGACATTAACCTTGTGAAGTAAATGGAAGGTTAGTGGTGCTTGTAAGGAAAATGTGTAACCTTGTTGTAGTTATGTAAATATGAAATGGAAGTTGTAAGATGCAAATTATGATTGTTGTTAATGAAATTGGAAGGCAAAAATGTGTATGTTTGTCGAAGAATGGAAGTTTCGGATGAGTTATGGTATTGGTGAAAAGTTTGTATATTTTGCGAATAATATGTGAAATCATATGTAATGCCTCCAAACGATGTTGGGATAATATTGATGGGTAAATGAGCAAGAAAACATTGATGTTGACTTGGAAATGTGAAGTTAGTTTGGAAGTTGCTTTATGTAGAAAGATGACTACTCATGTTAGTATGTGGTTCTAGTCAATTGTTGATGTTCTTGTGGTTGTTGTTGTTGACATTTGAGCCGAGTCAAATTCTCGGGGTGTTATATTTGCAGGGGAGGTGCTGCCGAAATTTCGATAGACAAGTATTAACCTAAGTTTGGAATTTTAAGTCTCATGAATAGTAACTGGTGAATGTGACCATTTGCAGATTTTTGACGAAACGGGATTGGAGTTTTAGCAAACGTAAAGGGCAAGAAAGGTATGTAAAGTCTTTCCCTTTATTCTTAGGCATGTTCCAAACATAATAGGCTCGGACGCGAGCCTTAGATACGATTCTATTCTTAGAAATTCGAGATTGAAATTTGCTCCATTTCATTCAGTAAGATTGAATTAGTTTCCTTATAAATTGTTGTCAAAGTGATTATGTGTATGTAACTCTCATAAATGGAGTCGAATTGTCCCAAAACTCTCATGAATGACCCCATAAGGTCTATAATCCGTAATTTGAGTTCACTATCTCGGCTGACCCGAGGTGGGCCCACAGATTTCGAGACCTCTTACTATGGCCTTGTTTGACTTGTTCCTACCCGATTCTTAAAAGAAATTTCTGATAAATGCTCCGTTTGTCAAATGATAAATGTGACGAGTCCATAATATGTTTTGATATGTGTTATGATTCTTGAAGCATGATTTGATATAAACAGTCGTGCCATCCCCAAAAAGGGCATATATATACACTATGATTGACGTCCGACTTCTTGGAAATGATCTGTTATCTGAACTGTTCTATTTGTTAAAGAACTACCATTCTGACTATTCCGTCGAACCCCATGGTATATTTGTTATGTATGAACAATCTCAGAAATTCTGCCTGACGTAATCCGTCGCGATTTATGAAAGGTACGCTCTACGGCTTATGGTTTGGTTCGTCTGTTGAGTCTGGATTTATATGCATATGTTTACGCACTACTCTGTTCGTGCAAGTTACAGTATGTCTTTTCACCGAGCCGGGCCGGACATGTTCTCGTGCGCACTTCCTCGCACTATTCACCGAGTCCCTCGTACTTGCGGGCGGGACACGTTATCCGTATGTGATTATGATATGATGATACGGGGATGGTGGCCGGATGGCACATGATTATTATTCACCGAGACCCGCGGAGAGGCCGGGACACGTTATGTATACATGACATATGATTCTGACATGCATGATTCCATATTACCGAGTCCCTTAATAAAGGGCCGGGACACGTTATCGGTATATATGATATATGATTTTGTTATGCATAATCTCACCTACCGAGTCCCTTATCAGAGGGCCGGGACACGATATATGTTCATATGACGTTATATGGTCTGATATGCATCACTTATCCTTTGGCATTATATTTTTTGAGGTCTCGGACAAGGTATTACCTTTTGTACCTCGGACTCTGACTATAGCTCCGCCTGTTACATGTCTGTACTCCTATTCTTGACTATGATTATACTTGTTACTTTTCCGCTTTGCATACTCGGTACATTTTCCGTACCGACCCCCGTTCTTCGAGGGGGTCGCGCTACATGCCCGCGGTACGGACGCGCCTCGAGATACGCCACCAGCTTAGGGTACCGTTTGTTAGGGAGAGTGCTCTTTTGATCGGAGGCCGATATTTTGGTATATATCTTCCGATGTTTGTTTCTTTGTACATATGGTCATTTGGGTACGGCGGGGCCCTGTCCCGTCTTCTGATTCTGTTCTGTATGTTAGAGGCCTGTAGACATGTTTGTGGGTTGTGGGTTGTCACTGTTCTGGTAAGTAAGTACGAGTCTGCGAATTGAGTAATTCTGCTTACTATGTTAGCCCTAACGGCTTATGTACAGGTTTAAGTGTGTATATATATATATATATATATATTTTCGTGCGATGTATTTTATATCTGTATGAATTTACATATGTCTAAACGGAATTAGGCATTTTGGTATACCAGATCCGTCAGGTAGGTACGTGTGGGTGTCCAGTTAGGACACCAGTCGCGGCCCACGGGGTTTGGGTCGTGACACATATGCCTTTATAACTTAAAAAAATGCCACGCAGAGGCTTTGACCTCAAATAGATACCATTTTTACTTGGAAAGGAAAACTATTTGTTTTAAAAAGAAAACAGATACCATGATCAATACAACAAGGATTTCTTAATCTCAGTCAAGATACAGGTTTGAATGAGTCCCTTTTCAATAATCAGTTTAAATAAAAGACCATAACATAATGTTTTAAATCAAACAGAGGGGTGTCAAAGGTAGGATAGCTGGTTTAAGCATGATTGGACTCAACAGCTTAGTTCAGACAGATTTACAAATGTTTAACTCCCTTACAATGATCAGACATCAAGCATGAATATCATTTATCAACAAGGTTATATTTCAAATAAAGGATGAACAAGGACTAAGTCAATATAAAAGCAGGTCTGAACTACTAAACAGGAAACCAAAGCAGGTAAATATTACTCATCTAACTTGACTAGCACAGGATCACACTTAGACATTTTAAACTAGTAAACATAAGCATACTTTATTGACACAAGTTTGACTAGACAGAACATAACTCAAAAATAAATAACTAGGTTAGGTCAATAAACTACAAAACTAAACTAACACATAACACAGATCTAACTAGAAAATATTAGGCTAAAGCCAATATGCAAGACTAAATAAACTAAGCTGAAGCTAGCATATTAAAAAAGCTTAACTACATAAACCAAACTAATACAGCAAACATATTTAACAGTATATAAACTAAGTTAACTACCACAAAAGCATGCTTAACTAATTTAAACAAACTAGCATATAAAAGATCTAACAAAGAAGCATATTAACCAAATTAAACTAGACTAGCATATAAGCATACAAACAATTAGCACAAGTAACTAAGAAACTAAAAATACAGAAGAAAAAAAAAGGGAAAGAGGATTACCTCTTTCTGGTGCAGCCTGGATCGAGACTTGGACTTGGAAGAAACCCTTTGCTTCCTTAACCGCGATGCTCAACCACAAACAAACAAGAAAAATAATTAATTTTTAAAATTTTGAACTTAATCGAATAGTTAAAGGTCTCAAAAATTAGAAACCCTAGGTAATTCAATTTTTGAGTATATCACGTATTCAATATACTCCCAGCTTTTTTTTTCTTAAAATGTGGAGAATGAGGTTCTTTATATAGAACCCCCAAATTCTCAAAAACCCTAAATGGTTCGATATGGGACAAATCCACAAAATTGGGGTTTCTTCCTAACATTCAAATATTAGAGGTTCATGATCAAGTCAACAATACATCAAAGGTCAGATTTAGACCTAGCAGAGGTCAATCCAAAAAGTTCTTCAAGAACCAATCACAAATCGTAATATCAAACAAATGCAAACAACGATAATTAAAGTTTCGCAGAGTATTTGACCGTTTGAATTCAAAAATCAAAGAAAGAATAAGAAAAAAAGGATTTAGTACCGTGTTTGGGCGGTGTTAGTACAAAATGAGTTGAAGCATTTAACGCTTTACTCAATCTAGCCATACCAGGCTTGGAACAGCTTCTTTTGCCTGAAAATTTACCGTAAGTATCAATAGTGACGAGGAGAGAGAGAGAAGAAAGTAACAGCGGCTAGGGTTTCCCATTTAGGTGAGAGAGAGAAGGTGGAGGAGTTGTTTGTTTGAGGAAAATAAAAAGGAAGTGGGGTTTACCCCTCTTTGATTAGCAATTGGGTCGGGTCACCGTCTGATCCGGACTGGGCCTTGGCCCAATTTTTACAAAAAAGGATGGGCTGACCTGATGTATACATATATATACGTGTGATATACAGGTATATCCATGTATATACGTGTCACGACCCAACTAGAGGGCCATGACGGGTACCCGAAGCTAGCATACTGAGCACCACCTGTCAGACTTATCATCAAACTCAACTTGAACATGAACCATTCCCAACACAAGCTTATCATGAAATGATCTTCAAATATCTCTCAAACATAAATGTACATAACCCACGAGGCTACAAAATGATAAACAGAGAATATGCACTAAAGAGATCATTAGACATCTACTACCCACATGTATGTATCTATGAGCCTCTAACTGAAGTACTAAAATCATAAGGACGGGACAGGACCCTGCCAAGCCCCAAATATGTACACAAAAGATTATCTTTGATAAACGCACTCGGAGTAGTGGAGTGCTTCGTATAGCTGACGATAAAGCTCCTAAGCTTCTGAGCCATCTCCCTATCTACCTGCGGACATGAACGCAGCGTCCATAAAAGAAAGGACGTCAGTACGAATAATGTATTGAGTATGTAAGGCATGTACCATAGTATAAACAAGAAATAAGAGATCATAATATGAAGAGATAACCTATACTGATCACCTCTTAAGGCGGAATCATGCATGCTTAATTTTACTTTTACAATATCATAAACATATACATATACATAAATTGCTTATCCTCATCAGCCTGCATCCGGGGTAACCATCTCATGCCGCCCACTAGTGGTGACTGCCCGGCCAACTAGGCACGGTGATATCCATCAGCCGCCCACTTACGCCTAGCGTAGTGGTGTTTATCCAGCCAACAAGGCACGGTGTAATCATACATATACATAATATAAAGCACGCATGAGAGCTTAAGTAAAAACTATAACTCTGTCGAAGTGACGTATGGTCGGTACCCTCCGATTATATTATGAAACAATCATCGTCACTATGTCTCACCTTGAAGGAACTAGTATCATGAGGTGAGATGGCCATCAATGATTAATATCAAACAAATTATGAAACAAGGTTATTAAGCTCATAATACCATCAATTCATAAGCTTTGGAGTCTTTAGAAATAGAATCATCATCATTATCATAGGACACATCTTTTCTCTATATCATAAGAAGCTCTCAATAATCTTAGACTTTCAACTTTTGGAATGTAAGAAGGTCATGAAAACATATATAGGAGATGGTGATATACGAGTCATGCCTTTTGAAAGAAGGGACTAGCCTTACATACCTTTTTCATTTTGTTAACAACTAAACGTGCTCCTTCCAAGCTCACAACTCTACATTCAAGAGAATTCGTACTAAATTAGATCATTTAAAACGTGCTTAAGTCTAAACTAAACCGACTAAGAGCTAACGTATAATGTCGCCAGTGATGACCCTTCACTGTAACTATTATACAGACCATTATACGGACCGTATAAGTGGTCGTATAACCCACTTTTTCCAAAACTATTTTTGTCGATTCGTTTGATCTCAAATCCTCATGGAGTCTTCTTGGCACTTGTTTAACACTTCATTAACCATCTAAGGATCCCTATAACTCCTTCCCAAGACATTACTAAATAATTTTTAACTCGATACTTGCAAAAACCCTTCCAAACACGACTTATACTTTACTTCCTTCGACGAACTTAGTTTCACCGATTCTTATAACTTTAAAATCTTGGCGTATGCACTTTAAAGCTAATAAGTACTCTCTTTATTGTCATAAAGAATTCATGTTCACCTTAAGCTTGCGTTAGTCTATTCACAGCACAACGATATGAAATGTCCGCGGTGTAACATTCTCCCCCCCTTAAGAATATTCGTCCTTGAATGTCAGGCTCTCAGGGATTCTATAAAAATTTCGCTAGAGTTTCTCTTGTAATATGGCACTACTATCCTATCACAGCAATCCAAAATAACATCGCCTCATAGGGCTACAATACAACAACAAGAAACATGGCCACACGCGACCTAAAAGCATTAAAAAAATATATATCACATACCTGGGGACAATGGCGTCTCGTCTTGAACCTCTTCTGGGGATGGAAATAAGTGGGGATACCTAGACTTCATATCTTCTTCTACTTCCCGAGTCATCTCTTCTCTATTATTGTTCCTCCACAAGACCTTAACTAAAGCTACATCCTTGGTTCTGAGTTTCCGCACTTGCCTATCTAGTATGGCAATGGGTACTTCTTCATAAGCCAACTTCTCGGTAACTTGAACATCATCTACAGGTACGATTCTGGAAAGATCTCCAACACACTTGCAGAGCATCCACACATGAAAAACTGGGTGAACCGACTCCGATTACAAGGTAGATCTAATTCATAAGCCACTTGGCCTACTTTGCGCACAATCCTGTAAGGTCCAATATACAGGGGACTAAGCTTGCCCTTCTTGCCAAACCTCATTACGCCTTTCATCGGCGACACTTTCAGGAATACCCAATCATTAAGTTGGAATTTCAAGTTCCGTTGACAGTTGTCTGCATAGGATTTCTGACGACTCTGGGCTGTCAACAACCGATCTCGAATAAGCTTGATATTTTCCACCGCTTGCTGAATCAATTCAGGACCTATTAGTTGTGTCTCTCCTACTTCAAACCACCCAATGGGCAATCTACACTTTCTTCCGTATAGAGCTTCGTACGAGGCCATCTGGATACTGGAATGATAGCTGTTGCTATATGAAAATTCAATAAGTGGAAAATGATCCTACCAATTACCTCCGAAATCTAGTACACATTCCCATAACATATCTTCCAAGGTCTGAATAGTGCGTTCAGCTTGTCCGTCAGTTTGTGAATGAAATGTTGTGCTGAGTCTCACTTGAGTTCCCAAACCTTCTTGAAATGACTTTCAGAATTTAACTGTGAATATTGCTCCTCTATCTGTGATAATAGATAATGGAACACCATGAAGTCGCACTATCTCTTAAAGATACAGCTTTGCATAATCTTCTGCTGAGTATGTAGTTCTGACTGGAAGAAAATGTGCTGACTTCGTGAGTCTATCAACAATTACCCATATGGAGTCATACTTACGCCGGGAATGAGGTAAACCTACAATAAAATCCATGTTGATCACTTTCCATTTCCAGGTTGGAATTTCTATAGCTTGCAGTAATCCTCCTGGCTTCTGATGCTCAATTTTCACTTGTTGACAATTTGGGCATTGAGCTACAAACTTCGCTATATCTTTCTTCATTCCATCCCACCAATACATTGACTGAATATCATGATACATCTTTGTCGCTCCTGGATGGACAGAATAACGTGAATAATGCGCTTATTCCAGAATCTGACGACGTAATCGTGCCCTATCCGGGATACATAGCCTGTTTCGATACATGAGAATCCCTTCTGCAGAAATCTCAAATGGTGACTTTTCCTCCTAGGGAAGTACATCTCTGTAGTAACTCAACTTGGGGTCTTCATATTGGCTCTTTTTCACCTCCACATCTAGGGATGAAACAGCTGGATTGTGAACAACAACTCCTGCATTGCCCGAGTCTGTTAAGCGGACTCCTAGGCTAGCTAGCTGGTGGATCTCACGGACTAATTCTTTCTTCCCCGGCTGAACATCACATAGACTGCCTATAGATTTACGGCTGAGAGCATCGGCCACCACATTTGCCTTTCCGGGATGGTATAAGATACTCACATCATAGTCTTTCAATAGCTCTAACCATCGCCTCTGCCGTAGATTCAACTCCCTGTTGAAAATATACGGGAGACTCTTGTGGCATGTATAAATATCAATATGAACAACATACAAATAGTGTCTCCACATCTTTAGTGCATGAACAACCGCAACTAATTCAAGATCGTGGGTCAGATGGTTTTTCTCATGTTTCCGCAACTGCCTAGAAGCATAGGTAATAACCTTACCATGCTGCATTAACACACAACCCAACCCGAAACCGGAGGCATCACAATAAATAACATAGCCATCTGATCCTTCTGGAAGTGTTACGACTGGGGCTGAAGTCAACATATCCTTCAATTCTTGGAAGCTGCGCTCACAAGCATCGATCCATTGAAATTTTGCTGATTTCTGAGTTAGCTTCGTTAATGATGCCGAAATAAAAAAAATCCTTCTACAAATCTCCTGTAATAACCTATTAATCCCAAAAAGCTACGGACTTCTGTAGGTGTTGTAGGCCTTGGCCAAGTCTTCACGGCCTCAATTTTCTGAGTATCCACTCAGATGCCGTCAGCTGAGATAAGATGGTCCAGAAAAGTTACAGAATCCAACCAGAATTCGCATTTTGAAAATTTGGCGTATAAATCATGAGTCCGAAGAATTTCAAGGACAGTACGCAAATGATCTGCATGCTCTGCTTTTGATCGAGAGTACGCCAGAATGTCATTGATGAACACGATTACAAATAGATCTAGGAAAGGCCAGAATACATTATTCATCAAATTCATAAATACTATCGGGGCGTTAGTCAGCCTAAATGACATGACCTGAAATTCATAATGACTATATCTGATTCGAAATGCCATTTTCGGATTATCTTCTTCGTTAACTCTCACCTGGTGATATCCTGATCTTAGATCAATCTTTGAAAACCACTTAGCACCCTGCAATTAATCAAATAAATCATCAATTCTCGAAAGTGGATATTTGTTCTTTATCGTCACCTTGTTCAGTTGCCTATAGTCAATGCACATTCGCAAGGAACCATCTTTCTTACTTATGAACAAGACAGGAGCTCCCCATGGCGACGAACTGGGTCTAATGAATCCCTTCTCGAGCAAATCCTTCAGTTGTGCCTTTAGCTCTTTCAATTCTGCTGGAGCCATTCTGTAAGGAGGAATAGATATAGGTTTAGTGTCCGGCAGCACATCAATAGTAAAATCAATCTCCGGTTCTGGTGGAAGACCTGGAAGCTCATCTGGAAATACATCCGGAAACTCATTCACTATCGGAACAGATTGCAGAGTTGGCGGCTTGGCTTCGGTATCATGAACCCGGACTAAATGATAAATATAGCCTTTAGCAATCATCTTCCTCACTTTGAGGTAGGAAATAAACCTACCTCTTGGGAATGCTTTATTACCTCTCCATTCAAGCACTGGTTCTCCCGGAAATTAGAATCGAACCATTTTTGTTCTGCAATCCACATTAGCAAAACAAGAGGCCAGCCAATCCATGCCCATAATAACATTAAGATCTAACATTTCCAGCTCAATCAAATCAGCTGTAGTCTGACTATCACATACCACAATCACACAATTTCTATATACTTGTCTATCTATTACCGGGTCACCAACAAGAGTAGACATCAAAAGGTTTGATACGCTCGGGTTTCACCCCGATACGACCAGTAATATAAGGAGTGATATAGACAAAGTAGAACCCAAATCAATCAATGCATAAACATCATAGGAGGATACTGATACTATACCTGAAACGACGTCAAGGGAGGACTCAAGATCTTGTTGCCCGACCAATGCATAAATACGGGGCTGAGGGCCACTCGAACTGGATACTACCTCTTTGCCCCCTACCACGGCCTACTGAAGTCTGGAGAGTCTGCCCTACAGGGTGCACGGACGAAGAAGAGTCGGCTACTGACCTTGGAGGCTAGGCCCCAACTCTACCACTCATCGATGGACAATCATGCATCATATGCCCAGTCTGACCATAGGCATAACAAGCATCTGAGCCTCGGCGACACTGACCCGAATGTAATCTACCGCACTGGCTGCATCGCGGTACCGATGCTCATCTCTGACTAAGGTCACCTCCAAACTGGGAACCTGAAACTCTCGATGTCACGACATAACTAGAGGGCCCTGACGGGTAACCGGAGCTAGCGTACCGAGCACCACCTGTCAAACTTATCACCAAACCCAACCTGATCATACACCATTCCCAACGCAAGCTTATCATGAAATGATCTTTGAATATCTCTCAAAACATAAATGTACATAAGCCTACGAGGCTACAAAATGATATACATCTTGTATACTAAGAGATCACATAACATCTACTACCCACACATATGTATCTACGAGCCTCTAACTAGAGTACTGACGTCATAAGGACGGGACAACACCCGACCATGCCCCAAATATGTACACAAAAGAATATACCAATAAACTACAACTCCTGAGTAGTGGAGTGCTCTTGTATAACTGCTAATAAAGCTCCTAAGCATCTGTACTGTCTCGCTGTCTACCTGCGGGCATGAACGCAGCGTCCATAAAAGAAAGGACAATAGTACGAACAATGTACAGAGTATGTAAGGCAGGTATAATAGCATAATCAAGAAATAAGAGAGCATAAGACGAAGAGATAACCTGTAACTGATTGCCTCTTAAGGCGGAGTCATCCATGCTAACTTTTATATCTAAAACATCATCATATCACATATATACATACATAAGCTGCTTATCATCATCAACCCGCGTCCGGGCCTCCCGCGTCCAGGGTAACCATCTCATGCCGCCCACTAGTGGTGGCTGCCCGGCCAACTAGGCACGGTGTTATTCATAAGCCGCCCACTTATGCCCAGCGTAGTGGTGTCTGCTCCACCAACAAGGCACGGTGCAATCATACATATACATAGCATAAAGCATGCATAAGAGCTCAAGTAAAAGCTATAACTCTATCGAAGTGACGTAAGGTCGGTAAACTCTGATTATATTATGGAGCAATCATCATCACTATGTCTCACCTTGAAGGAACTAGTATCATGAGGTGAGATGTCCAACAATGATTAATATTAAAAAAATTATGAAACAAGGTCATTAAGCTCATAATAGCATCAATTCATAAGTTTTGGAGTCTCTTGAAATAGAATCATCATTATCATAGAACACATCTTTTCTCTATCTCATAAGAAGCTCTTGATAATCTTAGACTTTCAACTTTTGGAATGTAAGAAGGTCATGAGAACATATATAGTACATGGTGATATAAGAGTCATGCCTTTTGAAACAGGGACTAGCCTTACATACCTTTTTCGTTTTGTTAACAACTAAACGTGCTCCTTCCAAGTTCACAATTCTACATTCAAGAGAATTCATACTAAATTAGATCATTCAAAACATGCTTAAGTTTAAACTAAGGCAACTAAAAGCTAACGGAAATTGCGCAAAGATTTCCTTTGTTTCGACAACTTTCTCTATATAATAAACAACCTCCAAACATCAATAGCAGCACCCATAATATCATAATCAATAGACTTCTTCGATTTAAATATTTGTTCAACCCTCAAAACTCCTTTTCAAAGTCATTCATGACCATAATTACAACACAACTCCATATTCGTTTACATATAATACTTTCTCAACATCCTTAGTATCATTCATAATAAGATTATACTCATAGCATACTGAGAATCATGACCCAAGTTAACTTACTACTCAAAATACCATTAAATCCACATTTGAGCTTCATATTCTACTTCATACCCTCATTCAAGTTATTCAACAACCAAATACTCTTAACAACATGAAATAGATTACCTTTGATCATATAAGAGTGAACTTTGGATGGATATACTTCACTTGAGAGAAACCCCAACTTCAATAACAAAAGATTTCTTGACTTCCACCAACCCTAGTGAGCTTCTCTACACTTGATTCTCTTGATTCTTGGTGTTTAATCTTTGATTTCCCTTGGATTTGTGTTAATAAGGTGTATGGAATATTCTAGAGTTCTCAAGATGTATGGAGGAGATGAGAAAAATGAAAAATAAGAACTTGGGTCTCATATATATAATTATAAAAATCTGACCCGACATGATTTATACGGTCCGTATAAGTGACCGTATAATTTCACCAGAAACTGATCCATTCTGTGACTGTTACACGGACCGTATAAAGTTATACGGACCGTATTGTATAACTCACTTTTTCCCGAACTTTTTCTCATCGATTCGTTTGATCTCAAATCCTTATGGAACCTTCTTAACACTTGTTTAACACTTCATTAACCATCTAAGGATCCCTATAAATCCTTCCCAAGACATTACTAAATAATCGTTAATGCGCTGCTTGCAAAAACCTCTCCAAACACGACTTATACTTTACTTCCTTCGATGAACTTAGTTTCACCGATTCATATAACTTTAAAATCTTGTCTTATGCACTTTAAAGGTACTAAGTACTCTCCTTATTGTCATAAAGACTTCACATTCACCTTAAGCTTGCATTAGTCTATTCACAGCACAGCAGCATGAAATGTCCGAGGTGCAACACTCGAACTCTGTCCCTGTCCCGAATAAATGGGGCAGTCAAATCTCCTGCCCGTAAATCGAGGAGGTGCACTAGCTGTGGACTGGCCTGAATATCTGGAATACTGTTGCCTCTGGCCCCCTCTATACTCACTACTAGCACCGGCAGATCTAGCCCTCTTACTATGCCCTCTATCAATATCGCGCCTACCCCTATGCGGTGGCTACTGCTCTTCCAAATTCTGAGCGTGAGCTTGCATACGGGAAATGTCCATCCCTTTCTGAAGTGAAGCTGTCAAGCAGTCTTTAATCAAGTATGGCCCCAAGCCACTCACAAATCGATGCACCCGATCTCCTATGTCGGCTACTATGGCCTGAGCATACTTAGCCAATGAATTGAAGCGAAGACTGTACTCCCGACGCTCATATTTCCTTGCTTTAAATTCAAGACCCTATCAGCTCAGGCCCGACGGACCTCAGGTGGCAAATAATGGCGGATGAAAGCATCTACGAATTCCTGCCATACCGGGGGAGGTGCATTTTTCTTTCTCGAAGATATCCAATTATTATACCATAGAACGGCTACATCCCGCAATCTATAGGACGCTAACTCCACTGACTCAGTATCGGAAGCATGTATTATTCTCAGCGTCCTCAGTATCTCATCTATAAAGCCCTGTGGGTCTTCATCCGGCTTTGACCCGAAAAATTCTGGAGGATTCAAACTCATAAAATCACGGGCTCTGGCACTAATCGCTCTGTCACCTGAACTCGCACTCTGCCGCTGAGCTTGAGCAAAGAACTAGCCGGGTCAATAATCGAATAGCCTCGCCATCCTCGGCCCGAAGCACCCGGTAGAGGAACTGAAGGCACTGGAGCTGAAGTGGATACCCCTTCATGCTCCTCTAATATAGGCGGAGTGTGAGAGGTACGAGATAGAGCCTCATTATGGGACTCGCCCTCTTCTATATTTACCGGTGGCTCCTGTTCAATCCGTCTTCCTATCAGGGCTGCAGTTTCTTTCCTCTTCATAGGCATCGCTGAAATCATATCACACAATTAGGAAAAGAAGAAATGTTAGATTATGGCTCTATCGCACGATATATGGAGAAGAAACACGGTCATTATTCCTAAATTCCCCGCAAAGATCTTGTTTATAAGTGTGGCGCGCTTCACACCCATAAAGAAGACTCTACTGGACACGGCTCGTAGACACACCTTAGGACGGAGCTGCTCTGATACCACTTTTGTCACGACCCAACTAGAAGGCCATGACGGGTACCCGGAGCTAGCATACCGAGCACCACCTGTCAGACTTATCATCAAACTCAACCTGAACATACACCATTCCCAACACAAGCTTATCACGAAATGATCTTTGAATATCTTAAACATAAATGTACATAAGCCCACGAGGCTACAAAATGATAAACAAAGAACATGCACTAAAGAGATCATAAGACATCTACTACCAACATGTATGTATCTACGAGCCTCTAACTGAAGTACTAAAATCATAAGGACGGGACGGGACAGGACCTTGCCATTCCCCAAATATTTACACAAAAGATTATACCGATAAACTGCAACTCCGGAGTAGTGGAGTGCTCCTGTATAACTGCTGATAAAGCTCCTAAGCGTTTGCGCCGTCTCCCTGTCTACCTGCGGGCATGAATGCAGTGTCCATAAAAGAAAGGACGCCAGTACGAACAATGTACTGAGTATATAAGGCATGTACAACAGTATAAACAAGAAATAAGAGATCATAAGATGAAGAGATAACCTGTACTCTATTTCCTTCTCTCATCCAAGTCATTCAACCACTCAAATACTTTTAATAACATGGAATGGATGTAAAACTCACCTTTGATCATGTAAGGATGAACTTTGGGTGAATATACTTCACTTGAAAAGAACCCCAACTTTAATACAAAAGGACTTATTGGTTCCTATAAACCCTAGTGAACCTCTTTGCACTTGATTCTCTTGATTCTTGGTGTTTAATCTTTGATTTCCCTTGGATTTGTGTTAATATGGTGTGTGGAATATTCTAGAGCTCTCAAGAAGTGTGGAGAAGATGGGAAATGAAAAATAACAACTTGGGTCATCTTTTTATAAAAAAACTAATGTTGCCCGATTGGATTATACGGACACTTATACGGTCCGTATAAGTGACCGTATAATGTCACCAGTGATGAACCTTCACTATAACTGTTATACAGACCGTTATATGGACCGTATAAAGTTATACGGATAGTATAAGTGGTCGTATAACCCATTTTTTCCAAAACTGTTTTCGTCGATTCGTTTGATCTCAAATCCTTATGGAGTCTTCTTGGCACTTGTTTAACACTTCATTAACCATCTAAGGATCCCCATAACTCCTTCCCAAGACATTACTAAATAATTGTTAACTCGATACTTGCGAAAACCATTCCAAACACGACTTATACTTTACTTCCTTCGACGAACTTAGTTTCACCGATTCTTATAACTTTAAAATCTTGTCGCATGCACTTTAAAGCTACTAAGTACTCTCCTTATTGTCATAAAGACTTCATGTTTACCTTAAGCTTGTGATAGTCTATTCACAAAAGACAACGATATGAATTGTCCGAGGTGTAACAATACGTGTATACGTGCAGGATTTTGACACTTATCTTAACATATAACCAAAATTAAGACGAGATTAATTAACTTAGACTATTAAACGCAATTAAATAAAACTAATTAGACAAGTAAAGGCTAGTTTTGCAAATATGTCCTTTAATTGACTTGATCTTAAGACTAGGCTATTTCAATTATAGCCTCATTTGGTCCAATTAGCCATTTTAAAGCAACTTTTGCAAGAATGGCCTTAATTAATCAGACCAATGAGTTTGGCCTTTTCATGTGAGGTCACAATTTAGGCAAAATAATAATTAAAAGGCTAATTTTGCAATAATGGCCTCAATTAGGGAAATTGATTTTCAATTTGGCCATAATGGGATTATTAATTGATTATTTCAATTAACAGCCATTTAATGGCCAATTTACAAAATTAATCATAATTAAATACTCAATTAATTATGATAAAATTTTAATAAATTTGAACAAACAAGAATTGAGGGGTAAAAATGATTAATTCATTTAAATAATCAGATTCCTTAAATTAAACAGAGTAAAATACTTGCTAATTGACATTTAAACTATTTAGACAATTAAGTAAATAATTGTTATAAATTATTTTTCTCTTGGTTAATTTTAACAGATATCATAATTAATTTCTAAATGATTTATAATATTACAAGAATTATTTTTTCGAATAAGAAATGGTGAAATATTAGCTAAATAATTTTATAAAATCATTTTGACTTCCAAAAATGTATATTTCACTTTGTTTGATGTCTAGGGACTCTGGGTAATTAAAACAAAATTACGGGAGGTCAAAAATTAGGTGTTAACAGTGAGATTGACTTCTACTCCTCATGACTGATATTCGAGGATTGCTGATTCTAGTCTTTCAGGGTGAGCATGAGGACGTTCGCTGCCCGAATACTCTTTCTATTATTTTGTCTTTATTTCCATTCTGAGACATGATCAGACATGATCTTTGAGACTATTTATGTATTATTATTATTCAGACTTGTAGTATTTAGTTAGATGCTCTTGTATGACCAGACTAGACATTGGGGTAGATTTCATTTACTTTCGCACTTATTTATATTATATCGTGAGACTTACGTTACTTTACTTTCTTCCGCTATATTATATTATTTGTGAATGTTGGGTTAAGGGTTCGCCTACCGAAGTGGAAAAGGCAGGTGCCCGCACAACTTAGTGAAATTGTGTCGTGACCCCTATAAGCTTATGCTAGCACTAGTGATTAATCTTAGTTTATCTAATATGTGAAAATTAGTTTATTTCACTATTAGGTTTAAGTCAACATGTCTTACCTGTCTAATGTGATATGGATATGAGATAACCTGATAATAGTCTAAGTGTGTCTGATGAACTATGAATCTTGAGTTAAATGCTTATCTGTCTTAAATGACCAAACATGCACTCCTGTGATATGACTAAGCTATTGAGAGTTTGTTTCAAGCATATGATAGCATGCTCAGAGTGAATTGTTGTTTTAATAATTATAATGAGTGAAGATTTATGTGGCTTATGAGACAAATTTTAATCTAAAGTAGTAGGATATTGTAGTTGTTATGGTTTGAGAGTCCATAAACCTATTCTATGCTGTCAAATATGATGTGAATGACAACTGTTCAAAGAAACTGTTAAGATCATGCTTGAAGATTAAGACTAATGGCATATTCATGCTTTCAAAAGGTCATCATATGTGCTATGGTAATATGTTGGTCTGTGGAATGTCCAGAATCATTTGTTTGACCTTAACGTGAATACATATGTCCATGTTAAAGGAAATAATTAAAGAGATCTGTAACTGCATTGTTATGTCTGTTGGACTTTATAGTTTGAATATGGATGAGAACCTGAAAGGATAAAGATGGCAATCTGCTAGATCATAAGAGAGCTATACTGAAAAAGAACGGGCCCGAAAGGACATACGTATATAGCCATGCTGGACATAACTGTATGAGCCGACAAGGCCATCATAAACACCTATACAACAAGATATAGGCCAAGGAGGCCATACAACGTCTAACTGTACCACAACTGTCTACAAGCCCCTACTAGAGTACATGACCTAATAAGCTCGGGACAGGGCCTCGCCATACCTATATGTACAATAAAAACATACCGTACCAAGACACGACAAAGAACTCCAAGACAAGTAGAGTGCTCCAGTATCAGCTGAACGGCAACCTACTGAGGCGAATCGTCACCCTGCCTACCTGAACCTGTGGGCATGAAATGCAGCATCCCCCAAGCGAAAGGGGCATCAATGTGAACAAAGTACTGAATATGTAAGGCATGAAAGTAACATAAGAGAGATATAAAAGTACATAGGATAAAAGGAATGCAACCTATATATCTGAACTGCCTCTGAGGGCCAATTCTATGCATAAGTACTGTATATATGCATATATAATGCCTGCTCATTCATATATATATATACGCGTATATAACTCCTATCAAGCCTCTGTGGGCATCCCATCGTACCACATCGGCCTCTGTGGGCATAATCATCATCATATGAGGTGGTAGTGCGTATATACACCGTAACCTTCCCCATAACCCATATAGATATCATCTAAGTATACGCGTATATAATGCATGTGGGTCAGTGTATGTATGTATGTGTGTGTGTGTGTGTATAACGTCCATATCCACTCCTTAAGGAGAAAGTGTACACGGCAGTTGCAATATAATTTACCCAACTATGAGTCGGGGTCGAATTCACAGGGAACAATAGATAGGAAATTTAAACAAGGAATTATCACCAACTAAGCTAAGCCAAATATTTTTTTGATATTGATTTTAAGAAAATTAAAACTAATGCGAAAATATAAACTAATCTAAAAAGCGGGTAAAATGATCAATGGCCACAAGCATGGATACAAGGGAAATTACTCTCAAGTAACAATCCAATGTATTTTACAATTTTACAACTAAGAGCGAATTTATGTTAATAGATAATGATTTCTAAAATCTCATTGAAATTCTTCCAACCAAATCAATGAATTTCACTCTAAGCTTTTTCAAACCTTAGAGTGTGATATTAAGCACAATCAATTTAACCTCAAGTTAACTATCTTCTTCCGAGCTCAAGTTATTAGATGAGGTTTAAAGCCCCAAATCCTTGCTATTTACTCTTTTCCTAACCCTTAACTCTCTTTTCCAAGCAAAGTAAAGGTAACTACGCACAATTAACGTTTGCAACCATTAAGAGACATGAAATCTTGAAGAATAAATAGAGAAACATTAACCCACTTCATTAGAAATAAAAATTGTTCAATACATAAGCAAAACAAGAGATTTAATTCAACACTTGATAATGGATATTCTCATAAACAAGATGCAAGTGAGAGAATAATATACAACACACTTAAATATTCAATACATAACAAGGAATTGAAAAAAGGGTTAAGAGTTTGCTCATTAAAGTGCTCCAAGCTTCTCTTCCAAAGTATTGGTTGAAGAACCCTAGCTTGCAAAAGTCTTGTGAAAATGGCTAAAGATAAAAGTGATTTCACTCCTAAGTCTTCCTTTTATAGTTGCACAATATTCCAATCAAAATATGTCCAAAACAGCCCTAATTTTCAGATTTACAGATCTGGTCGTTTTTGCACTTTTAGCCACTTTTTTCGTTTTCTTCAATTTGGCCTCTTTTGACTTGTTTTCACTTGATTTCGTTTCCGATCACTTCTAAATTACATAAACCTGTAAAATAGGAGTAAACGACATTAAATGCACTATTTTCTCAATCAAACATAGCAAATGTCTAAGCTTAAAGAAGAGATAAGTTGGTAAAATACCAACTTATCAAACCCCCAAACTTAAGCCTTTGCTTGTCCTCAAGCAAATCAAAACATACAATTCCCTTCAAAGGACTCAACTCAATAGTGCACCAATATTATCCCAAGTCAAAAAGGTCCACTTCAAACACAAAAACATAACTTTGATTGGTACCAACAATTAATCCAAGACATATGAATCACCAACAACTTCTCAAAAATTTTATTTCATTTCAAGTGATCAAGCACCAAGTTAATCAAAGTAGCAATCAAGACATGACACTAAAGCTTCAAAATTTGTCTCATTATCACAAACAACTTTCTTTTGTTCATTCCTTCCAAATGGAACACATTCACAACTCAAATCTCCATGTGCCCTCACAATCAAGAGAGAATCCCAAACTCACAAAATGCAATTCAAAATACAAATGAGATATCAAATGGAAAGAAATAACTCTCTTCTCTCACAAAGATGTTCAAATGCACAAGTAGTACCATAATCTTGTCCTTCATGTATTGCTCCACTACTATAAACACACTTGGTTCAAAATCAATTAGGACTTAAAGGGTTGTAATGTAGGTTTTTGGTTAAGGTAGGGGCATAATTTGGAAATAGTGACTCAAAAACCCTCCCTAAGCACTACGATTTTCAACAATCAAAGCACGCTTCCTTTAAAACTTTTTCACTAGTTTCTTCATCTTTTCATTTCACCACCTAGTCTTCCCATTATTCACAACTCCTTATTCTTCCTTCATTTTTCTTCATTCTTTTTGTTGCTGTTTGTTCTTTTTGTTTTTTTTTCAATATTTCAAGGAAGACCACTAATATATTTTTTTAACCTTTCAAGCAACTTCCACATCACACTCTACCAGCCATCACCCCCAAACTTAGGCTTTTAGCCTATGTTTGTACTTTCAGCGCACTTAAGGAGGTAGGGTACCAAAAAATGGATCAATGAAGAACGGGGTAAAGCTTGTAACATGGCTATCAAAGAAAAGGTTAAAAGGCTCAAAAGGCGTTGACCAGGGAAAATATGTAAGGGTAGGAACTTTAAGGTACAAAAACGGCCCAAGGAAGGCCTAACAACATTTTTTAAACCAAGTGTAGTCTAGGATTTCGCCTTGAAACTCATTCTGAGCAAGTTCTAGACCACAAATAATGCAAAAGAACTCACAAATAAACCTCACCACACTTGGCACATGAAAACTCAAGCAGAATATGTATCCAAGAACCAATTGAAACAAATGAACTCAAAAAGTCACTCACAGCCTAAAGAGACTAATTAGTGAAAGTAAGAGCCAAAAATTGAGTCTAAAGGTCACAACAAGAATCCTTACTTCAATCGTTTTTATTTTTCAAAATCAAGAATTCATATGCCAAGGTTTAAATGTGTTGGTACCAAGCAAGCCAAATTGGCCAAGGAGCAAAACTCACATCCCAACACCATTCCTACAACTAAACTACAAAAAACTAAAGAAGCTAGTAGTAATAAAAAAAAATAAGAAAATCATCCTAATATAAATGTTATAAGAAAATACCAAAACAAAATCAATCTACCAAATTATCATCCATCATGACATATCACACACCATCACAAAAATATCTATCAAAATAAAGCTTCCCCCAATTGAAAATGTTGCATTGTCCTCGATGTAACTATATGATTAAAGAAAAATTTAGGAGATACTCCCTGAAAAGATGGTGTCACAAATCTCAAGCATAAGAGTGAGGAATTTCTTCCACTTCTCAAACAAGAATTGAAACACATTGTAGGATTTCATTGAAACAAGAGTTCAAGCAAGTATAATAATCATAACTGAACAAAATACTTTAAAACCAACCCGGACTAAGCCACACGCACTTCCACACATCTCCTAATATCTCCCAGCTACTCAGACTTCACCAGCGAATTGATTTTTCTCTCAGATAATTTGTCGAGCAGGTTGTGTGCATCATTTTCACCAAGCTTTTTGTCACAATTAGGAGGTTCAATTACCCTCCCAAAAACATGGGGATTATAGTTCAATCAACCGCCATTACATATCAATCAACCAACAGCACAGTTTCAGCACAAACTCAACACCAAAATAGCCACAGAGAAAGAAAAGAAAACAGTTTTTATTTTTAAAAAAAACAGAGAAGCAGCGAGAGAGAGGAAGAGGCAGAACAGAGGAGAGGAGAAAGGGAGGAAAAGAGAAAAGAAAGAGGACTGGTACTTACCTGGAGCGGTGGTGAAGAGGTGCAGGTCTGGTGATGCTTTTTGTTTTATGGAGAGTGATATAGGTTGTTTAAGTGTTAAAACAAAGGCTGGAAAATAACCCCTGGAGTGCTTATATTGCCATGCCAATGACAAATTTTCCACACTTTTTGCACTTCAGTGAAATAGGTGGTTTGCACATGCACATTTTACTCCTTCTTTTTTTTTTTTTTTAATGAAACTTTTCAACTCCTCTACCCTTTCAAAAGAAGTCCAAAACTTGTGAAACTTGATACAATAAAAAAAAAAAAAAAAACTTATCTAAAATTTCAAAATTAAATTAAAAATAAAGGAAATATGGGTTGCCTCCCATAGAGCGCCACATTTAACGTTGTGGCACGACGTTTACCAATTTTACCACTTTTCTCTCCACTTGGTGGATATGAATTTTCGCCCCATCTTTGAATCAAGATTATGAAGACGCTCATAGGGCGGTGGTAGAAAAGCAAAGAGGCCAACTCACGAGAGTCGCATCTTGCACTTTTTGGCCTTTAAGTGAGAGATGTCATTTTGTCATCTTGGCATAGCAAACTTCAAAATAAAAACACCTTGGTCTTCATCACCAAATTCCTCCATAAGCTCGAGTGGTTCAATTTCCATATCACCCACTACGTACAATGTTGAAAACTGATTAGAATGAGGTCCAATGTGCTCAAATTCCACACTTGCATGAATTTTGACATCCTCACCGAAAAATGAACTAGAGTCTTCAAAAACTATTTTATGAATTTTTTTTATGCAACTCTAGTATCATTTCTTCAAATTCGGCATCATTCATTGTTTTTACATCGGTTGGTTGGCAATATACCATTAGCTCTTCAAGATCAATCTTGATCTCTTCTTCATTGAAAACCAACTCAAAACTACTATCCATGGCCCTTTGATATTGAGCATCACATGCTTCAATTTTAGCATTCAAATTGGTCTCCAATTCTCGGATAGCAATTTCAAGTAACTCTACTTCTTGACTTTGCTCAACATGACTTTTTAGAAATTCTTTCATCATTCGTGAAATGCCTTCACGGTGGTCCCCATAGACTGCAAGTTGTTGAACTTGATTCATTAGCCAATCTTGGCTCAAAATTTCCACTTTGTCAAGTTTTCTTCAATGTGAGAGTCGTCCAAAGCTTGTAAAAATTCTCCCATGGTAAAATTCATGTTTTGGATAGTTTCATCGTCTCCATATTGAACTTCTTCCCACCATTTGGCCACAACTTGCCCATGTTTTTCATTCCTCCGTATTATGCTATTTATTATTTCTTCTTTTCGAGAATTGGAGATTTCTTCTTCAAGATTTTGCTCTTCTTCTTCAAGTTGAACCACTTCTTCAATTCCACAACTCTCGTCATGGTCACAAGAATTTTCGGGCTCATCTTTTAAATTTGAAATCTCTTCTTCAACCAATTCATTTTGTCGATACTTCCATGACAATTGTGGAATTGGCATTCTCAAATGAATCATTCATTCTTTTTATAGCTTCTCCATTTTCCAAAATGGATTGTTAGACAAGTTTTCGCTCCTCCTCCATTTTAGTTTCCCGATCTAAGTATGTTTGGAGCATTTCCATGATGCCTTCAAATCCGGCACTTTGTCCTTCACTTGCCATGTCATTGTTCCTATCAAACTCAAAAGCACAACTAGCATTTTTGTTAGAACAACTTGGGGGAGGGGGAACAAAATAATTGGGACAATCAATCCAATGCCCATCTTGACCACCACACATATTACAAATATTCCCAACATAGGATTGAGACAAAGGCACACATCTCTCACCTGGGAGCATTTTTCACAATCATGCCAAAAATGGGGTCCTCCACAATATGGACATGGATCATCAAAATATAGATTGCAATCATCAAACTCATTTTCATTCCAAGATGCCATAGTGACACAAGTAAAAAATAAAAAATTATAACAAAGAAACACGAAAAATCACAAACACATATTCACAAGTTTGGACCAAAGCAAGCAAGATTAAGTCCCAAACTAAACCAAATATGCCAAATTGTTCCCCGGCAACGGCGCCAAAATTGATAACGTCCATATCCACTCCTCAAAGAGAAAGTTGTCACGACCCAATTTAGCTAAGTCATGTAGGCACTTACCTTTCCCACCTCGGTAAGCGAATCCTCAACCCAACGATAGTAAAAACCTAAATAAATAACTAAATAAGCGGAAGAGAATAAATCACGTAAGTATGACGATAATACTATAATTCAAGTGCGGAAATAAGAAAAATACACCCCAGAGTCTGGTCTAATCCATACAAGAGCATCTAGCTAGAAATATATAAGTCTGGAAATATAATAATACATCAAGTCTAAATATGTCTCAAAATGGAAAATAAGACATAGATAAGAGGAGTCTTCAAGGTAGCGAACGTCTCGTGCTCACCCTGTAAACTTTAAGCTGTACTGATAGAGACTATCAGCCGTGGGAGATGGAAGCAGATCTAACCCTAGACATCGCATTCATAAAAAGAATGCGGCAAGTGCGAGTCGGTACAAAAACCACGATCTTGGTAGGTATCATAGGCCGACTAAGTATAGCTAACATAATTTAGACAATAAAGAAAGATAGGCAGATAAATCAACAAGTATAAGTCAAACACAAGTCAGAACCAAGTACCCATCATCACCGAGGTTGAAGCATCTAAACCCAAGTGTGCCCGGTCTCGATATGTCCAATCTGAAACAAACAACACAAGTAAATCACCAAATCATCATAATATAAGCCAATAATGCAATGCAATGCAATGATGTAAGAATGCAAATACAATGCTGTGTACACATATACTCTGGACGGATCAATGTCTCGGTAGCGCAACCCATGAGGGACCCGCGAAGTCCATGTACCTCACGGTTCTGGTACAAACCTTGACAATCGTGTCACTCAATCCACGATTCCGGGACAACCATCGGATATCAAACTCTAATGTCACTCTCATGCAAACTGAGCCCAGCTCATCACAGTGTTTCCTCAGGTATCATCAATGTATCAACAGTATATCATGAAGGATGAGAATGCATGCAATGTATGAGTCCACATCGATAATCAGATCAATATCACAAGTACCAAGCATGGGTACGCCAACCATATCATGAAAGACTACAAGTCATATAGAATACTATCCCATTATCAACATCAACAAGTGAGGTACCACAATATCATGAACAAGATGTATCAATAGTCTCCAATATCTACTATTACCACGCGGCATCAAGCCAATAACAATAGAGCAATCAAGTCACAACACAACGGGGTGGCTAGCCCCAATCACACAACAGGGCCCAACCTAACACAATATCCAAACCAACTTCATACCCGAAGGTTTACATGCTTTCTCCGACAATACCATCTAAATATATGCTTCGCTACACGAAGTCTCACTAAGGGTAAGCCATAACCTACCTGGAAGGCCGAACAACAATAACACCAGCAATCACTCCGCAGCCTACCCTTTCCGCTGAGCCTAAAGATCAAGAAAGTCTAAGCATATTTGAAATCTAGATTAGAAATCATGAATATCGATACCTATATTGCTATCATTGAAATTAGGTCAAAAACCAACCCTAGAATTTAGGGAAACGGGGCCCATAAGGTCAAAACGGGAAATTCTAGGGAAAATTATCCAATTAAATACTAGGTGATCAGAACCCATCAACCAATTGCTAAATTAACTCAAGGATTCATCTAATTTCGAAATCCAAGCGAAACCCCCAATTTTTGGTATAAACTCTAACTCTTAAATTCAAGAATTCAACACTAATAATGGAAAGTATTTGATTAACAACCTTAGATACATCAAAATCTAGCATAAACCCAATCAACAAATCTTGATTTAGAAGCCTAGATAAATATCCATTAAACCCACTTTAATTTTCCATTACTAATGAACTAATAAGGAAAAAGGAATTCTAAGGTTATTAGGGATTATGAAATAGCAAGGGGATTAGAAGGACTTACCACCAAGAATCTTCTCCAAGAATCCTCTAGAATTGTTTCCAAGAGCTCAATTTTCGGAATGGTAATAAATGAGGGACTTAAGGCATTTAACACTTCATTTAATGAACTAACTGCCGGTCACACGCTTCCGCGACAATATTACAGCTCCAGCAGTGCCGCCCCAGCGGTCCCATAACCGCTACAACGGTCATCCCCAAATGGCACAGACCGCTTTAGCGGCAGGGTGACCGCTACAGCGGTACTGCTGCCGCGATGCTGGTGCCGTCAAAGCGGGCACCAGATACCAGAAACTATCACTACAAGAAAGTATAGAAATGGCCATAAAAAATTTAATATTTGGCAACAACTTAGTTTTATTGTTGGCAAATGAACTTTTGTGTTGCCAAAAGATTTAATTTTGTTGCCATAGTATTGATTATTGTTGCAAATAATACGTTTGGCAAAAAAAAAAAGTTGTTGCACGTTGTTGCAATAACAGCCATTGCGAAAAGTTTATGCAACATAAAAAAAAAATTGTTGGCGAAAGTACTTTTTGCAACAATAATCAATCTATGGCAACAAAAAATCTTTTGTTGCCAAATATCTTTTTTCTTGTAGTGTATTATCATTTTCACAAATCAACCCGAATTTCCGTCTAATTCCTGAGGCCATCTGATCACAAACCACATATACAGACACACCTAAAAACACGCTACGAACGCACTCATGGCCTTGGAATTCCCAACGCAGGTCGCATTGACTGAGTCAACCCCCAATACTCAATTCCAACTTTCCAACTCAAGTTCCAAAATGCATTTGAGTGCATTGGGAACCGAACCAAATATACACACAAGTTCTAAAAGACCATCCGGACCTCTTGAATAGACGAATTTTTGAAAAAGGTCCGATTACCCAAAAGACAACTTTGAGTCAACTCTTTTTCGCTTTAAGCCCAAATTTTATAAAAAATCGCCCGAATCAAATATAGACACCTCAGGAAGCGTGTCAACGGTCTCCTCGGGTCAAAAGTGATCTAACCAAGCTCGGAAAGGGGCGAAAGTATCGGAAAGACTATAACGACCAAGCGGGTCGTTACATCAGATACCAATTAAACCATCGCTCGTCCTCGAGCGAAGAAAGGAAAAGAGCTGGAAAGTACTTGAATCAGCGAACAAATGGGGATACCGGCTATGCATGTCGGACTCAGTCTCCCAAGTAGCCTCCTCAACAGAACGATGTTTTCATTGTCCCTTCACAGAAGCAATCTCCTTGGAGCTCAACTTTCGAACCTGCCTATCCAAGATCGCAATAGGCTCCTCCTCATAGGTCAAATTCTCATCAAGTAATATTGAATCTCAACGAATAATGTAAGTACCGTCAGCATAGTACTTATTTAGCATAGAAACATAAAAAACGAGATGAACTCCTGCTAAGCCTGGCGATAAGGCTAACCCATAAGCAACGTCGCCCATACAGTCAACAATATCAAGTAGGCCAATATACCTGGGGCTCAACTTTCCCCTCTTCCCAAACCTCATAACACCCTTTAGGGGTGAAATCTTTAATAGAACCTGGTCACCAATTGCAAACTCTAGATCTCGGACCTTTCGGTCCTCATACATCTTCTGCCGACTCTGAGCTGCCAAAAGCTTGGCCCGAATAACCCTCACTCTATCAAGGGACTCTCTCAACAGATCCGTACCCCAAGGTCGAACTTCGAACCCATCAAACCAGCCAATCGGATATTTACATCTCCTTCCATATAAAGCCTCAAAAGGCGCCATGCTAATACGCGAATGATAACTATTGTATTACGCAAACTCTGCCAAGGGTAAGTGTTGATCCCAATGACCGCCAAAATCAATAACACAAGCTCTTAACATGTCCTCGAGCACCTTAATGGTGCCGCTCGGGGACAATGCCCGTCCGGGGATAAAAAGTCAGACGAGATCCAATCGGTACCCAACTCCTCATGAAAAGGCCTTCAGATTCGGGAAGTGAAGATAGTACCCTGATCAGATACGATAGAAATGGAAACCCCATGCAACCTCATAATATCCCGAATGTACAACTTGGCTAAATTCTCCGCGGTATAAGAAATCTGAATCGGGACAAAATGAGCAGACCTAGTCAACCGGTCAACTATCACCCAAATAGAATCAAACTCGGCCAGGGTCTTCGAAAGACCCATAACAAAATTCATGGCCATCCTTTTCCACTTCCACTCAGGAATGGGCATCCTCTGAAATACATCGCCGAGTCGCTGGTGCTCATACTTAACTTGCTGACAATTCCCTCATTTAGCCAAGAAATCCACTATATCTCTCTTCATCCGATGCCACCAATAGTGTTGCCTCAAATCACGATACATCTTAGTCGCCTCTGGATGAATGGAATATCGAGAGCTATGAGCCTCAAACAAGATCAAATGAATCAAATCACCATTGCGAGGAATGCACACGCGTCCCTTAATCCTCAAAATTCCCTCAAAATCAATCACAGCCTCCTTGGTCTCACCCCTCAAAACTCTATCTCGAATTTCGTTCAACTGAGCATCCTCAAACTAATAAGTTCTGATCTGATCCAATAAAGATGACCTCGCCTCCACACAAGCCAAAACCTTGCCTGGGGCTGAAATATCAAGGCAAACGAAACTGTTGGCTAGAGTCTGAACCTCCATGGCCAACGGACGCTCGAAAATAATCAAATGAGCTAAACTCTCCATACTCCCTGCCTTGCGACTCAAGGCATCAGCCACAACATTGGCCTTCCCTGGATAATAAAGAATAGATATGTCATAGTTCTTCAGAAGCTTCATCTATCGGCGCTGCCTGGAATTAAGATCTCTCTGGGTAAACACATGATGAAGGCTACGGTGATCGGTGAAAACCTCACAATGGACACCGTACAAATAGTGCCTCCAAATCTTCAAAGCAAAGACCACGGCCAACAACTCCAAATCATGGGTAGGGTAATTCTTCTCATGAATCTTCAACTGATGGGAAGCATAAGCTATCACTCTACCTTCCTGCATCAACACAGCACCCAAACCCATACGGGATGCATCACAATAGACCACGAAATCCTTACCCTCTACGGGTAGTGCTAAGATCGGGGCTGAAGTCAAAAGAAGCTTGAGTTTTTGAAAGCACTCCTTACAATCATCAGACCATTGGAAGGGAACATCTTTTTGAGTCAGTCTGGTCAAAGAGGAAGCAATAGCGGCAAAACCCTTCACAAAGCGACGGTAGTAGCTGGCCAAACCCATAAAACGACGAACCTCGGTAACAGTAGTGGGCCTCGCCCAACCCCTTACAGCCTCAATCTTCTGTGGGTCAACCATAATCCCATTCTTAGACATAACATGGCCCAAGAATGCCACATACTCCAACCAAAACTCACACTTCAAACACTTAGCAAACAAGCTATGCTTCTTCAACAACCCAAGAACAAAGACGAAAATGACTCTCATGCTCCGCTCTACTCTTGGAATACATCAAGATATCATCAATAAACACAATCATGAATGAGTCAAGGAATGGCCTAAAGATGCCATTCATCAAAGTCATAAATGCAGCCGGGGCATTGGTAAGCCCAAAAGACATCACCAGAAACTCATAGTGTCCATATCTCGTCCGAAAGGCTGTCTTCGGAATATCCTCAGCCCTGATCCTTAACTGGTGGTAGCCTGAACAAAAGTCAATCTTCGAAAACACTGAAGCATCCTGAAGCTGGTCAAATAAGTCATCAATACGAGGCATAGGACACTTATTCCGAATAGTAACCTTGTTCAGCTGGCGATAGTCAATGCACATCCCGATGGTTCCATCTTTCTTCTTCACAAATAACAAGGAGCACCCCAAGGGGAGACACTCGGTCTAATCAACCCCTTGCTTAATAAAACCTGTAACTGCTCCTTAAGCTCTCTCAACTCGGCAAGTGCCATCCAATATGGCGGAATAGAAATAGGGCAAGTGCCCGAATCCAAATCAATACAGAAGTCAATGTCGCGATCGGGTGGCATACCCGGCAGATCAGACGGGAATACCTCCACGAACTCGCTCACAATGGGAATAGACTCAAGGGGTGGAGATGCAACCATCTTGTCAAGCACATGAGCCAGATAAGCTAAACACCTTTTGTTGACTAATTTTTTCGCCTGAAGGAAGGAAATGATCTTCTTCGGAGCGAGACAAGGAGTACCCCTCCACTCAAGCCTCACAATGCCCGGCATGGCTAAGGTGACAATCTTGGCATGACAGTCCAAGATCGCATGATAAGAAGAAAGCCAGGACATCCCCAAGATAGCATCAAATTCTACCATATCTAGAATCATCAAATCTACCCAAGTGTCATACCCCATAAAAGCAACCAAACATGACGGATAAACTCAATCGACGATAACAGAATCTCCAATCGGAGTAGAAACATGAAAAGGTATAACTATGCTATCACAAGGCAAATCCCAATCAACGGCATCATATGCAGACATATACGAATAAGTGGATCTATAATCAAATAACACAGATGCTACTCTATGACGGACAGAAATGGTACCTGAAATTACAGCATCTGAGGCCTCTGCCTCGGGCCTACACAAAAATGAGTAACAATGGGCCCCATCATGTCAAGTCTGAGATCCCCCTCTCGTACTCTAGGACCCACCTCTAACTGCCTGGGATCCACCTCTAGAACCCTGAGAACCACCGCGGCCTGACTGAGCTCCACCTCTCTGAGAAGCACCACCTCGACCACCAGATGATGTCGGAGTCCTCAGTGGTTGATAATCCCGCCTGGGTCGAGGATATCTCCTAGCAACATGCCCAACCTCTCTATATGAAAAACAGGTCAAAGACGTCGGAGGCTGATAAATTGAAGCTGAGGACCCGGATGAAACAACCCAGTCTACCGATCGAGAAAATGAACTCTCAGGAGCTCTCTGCTTGGGTGGCTCACTGGAGGAAGCCTGTAAAGCTTAATGCACAGGGCGGCTGGAATATGGCTGATATGGCCCAAAGACCGACCCCCCCCCCCCGAACTAGAACCACCATTGTTGACACTTAACTTTCACCTCATAAGACTCGAATTTTAATTTTCAAAATTCCCGAGTCAAAGACGGAGCAAGGATGCACCTTCAAAAATCAAAATTTCGAGAAAATTGCAAAAATTAACTTTCAATTAATTATTCTGTAAAAATTGACAATTGTAAGAAAATTACGAGTTATTTACTTTCATAAATATAATTCAAAAGGAAGTACATATCCCGCTCCGTTTAGCTCGAAAAAATTGTTAATTAAAGGCGACGTACGAATTACAGCTCATTTTAACCGCATTTTTTCACATTTTTAAATATTACTCGAAAGTATATCAATATTGGGCTCGTTTTAAAGCTTGTATTTTAAAACGACTTATTATAATTTTTATTTCGTCAAAATATTATTTTTACGAAGGCATTTTAAGCTAGTTATTTTAAACTAGGTGTTATATTTTAAAAAAATGTATTATATTGTACAAGGGGAGGGAGTAAATAATATACTTACACACCACCCCACCCCCCTCTTTTTATTTTACGCGTCATTTTAACCGTTCTACCCTAATTTCATTTCTCTCTTTTGAGAGAATTTGATGGCGGCGCTAGGGTTTTCCACCACCAGCCACCGCCCCTCCACCACATTTCCACCATTTTTCAGCCTAGAACGGGTATTTCCCCACCCCCTTTTGTGGTGTGGGATGCCATAGGCGAGCTTTTAAGGCTTTAGCCATCTTGTGCCACTACACCACCCCAAAAAGGGGGGGTGTGGAGATTTGCTCGACGATTGTAGTGTTGTTTGGCTACGTGTACGCCTTGGATGAGGTTTTAACGTTCCTATTTATTTGTTTGTTGGTATGATTTTGTTGTTTTGTGTGTACTAGTGTACGACTTGCCAATTGGTATGTACGATTTGAATCCGTTTTGTTATTCCTCGTACAATTTGCGAAAAATTAGGGATTTTGGTATGATTTAGTACAATGTGCTGTATTTTATTTTGTCATTACTTGTTTGAATGGGATTTTTGTGACGAGGTGGGGAATTGCGGGGAAATTCGGGTGGAGAACCCAGAATCTTCCATTTTTTATCCCTAAGTTGATTTGCATGTTATAAATAGAAAGTGGGTGTAAAAATTTAGGAGGAGGATTTTTTTTTTGGAAAAACTGCTACTACTCGACTAGGGTTTGAGTCACTTCATAATTTGCCTAAAATTATACTACTTATCTACCTACATTACCAAATCTATACATCTACTACAATATACTACTATAATATATAGGATATTACCCGAAAATAATATATTATATTTTGAAAATCAAGAAGAAAAGGCTTGCAAAAGGTTTTTGAGTGACTTTTGTTGAAGAACATTGATTCAATCTCCCATTTGATCATTGGGTTACCTTTACAAGAGGTAATATCTCTATACTACTCTTTTATTAAATATCAGCCTTCATATGAGTTTAAATAACTGCATTGTTGCTTAAATATGTGTTTGAAACTTTATTTTCACTTATTTGAATATATTTCTACCTTAGCTTAGTTGATAATGTAGTATTGATGACACTTAAATGGCTATAATGTGTCTGAGTTTGTTTTTGAATCATGTTTGAGGTTTTGTTTGTTGATTTCCATTTGGAATTTTTGGAACTAAAAATGGGATATAATTGATGGTGCTTGGAGTTTAGTCTTGTTGTATTAAGTTGTTTGAGATTCCAGCTTTGTTATATAGTACTGTTTCATTTAGGAATTTAGGTATTTAGTCTTGTTCATGTGATTTTTGTTCATTATGTCGTGAAGATGGTCCTATCTGTTAATCATGAATCAATTTTGTCTATTAGTTTACTTGTTTGACATGGTTTTGGTTCCAGATGTGGCTTTAGATTGGCTTTATTATAAAAAGTTTGAATCTTTTCTCTAGAAATCTGTTAATTCTAAGTTTAGACAATAAATTTGATCCCTTTCCATCATTTGTTGGTCCTGAATCACTCTTAATAGTCTAACATCTTTTAAAAGGGGTAACTTAAGGTTCTGAAGCCTCCTTGTTGGTTGAATCTTTTGAAGTCTTAAAGATCACTTCTAAACCTGTGTGTATTACTAATATTTACCTAGAAACTACTTTAAAAATAAAATAAGAAGGGTGTTCTGCTTAAGCTATTGTGTGTGGATCTCATTTCTTGTGATAACAAGTTTTCTTTCTTGTTTACTAATCCTTCACTTAGATTATCATGAAAACTGTTTTTGTCTTGGCTTAGAATTTGAAGTGTTAAATAGGCAGATTTCGTATACTCTTGTTGTTGAATAAGTAGGAGTATAAAAAGAGGTTTAAACTAAACCTAGGAAGTAAAAGTAGAATTTAGTAGTAGCTCAGTTTCTTGTTCTTTCTCTCTCTATGTGCTTAGTTTCTTGGAAACTTGATCTCAGACTAAAATTTCCTTTTCAAAACAGTGTTATGAGCTGGTTAAGATTTAAACCCTACTGAGCTTACTATCATTTGCTTTTAAGAAAATGAATAGGGTGACTTACATTTGATATATGTATTTCTTACAGTTTGCTTGTTTCTTTTTGCCTAACATTATCACCTAATAGACTGAGAATAGAGATTTTAAACTAGGATTGAAGCTGTTTTAGAAGAAGGCGATGTGATACTTTCTTTTATAACACATTCTTTTGGTGACCACTTATAAAATTTGAGACTGCCTCATATGTTCCTCTTATCCCTATTTGCTTGTCTGAAACTAAAATATGACCAAAATGCTATGGAAGGACCTAGGATAGTGTCATGCCCTCTTTAATAGCTTTGAAAACCCTGGAATACTAAGTGCCTTTATTTGAATTTTTCCTTTTGATCATGTTTGATTACAACTACTATTTATACCTATTTGACCTTTACTTGTAATCTTGACTCACTGTTTGGACCATAGAATGGTTTGAACTCTACCAATGACTTAAGATAATATTATGTACCCCTTTTTTTGATCCTATTCTAGACTTTTTTTTTTTATCCTATTCTAGACCCTTTCAATCTATCATTGCTCTTATTTGAAACTGCCTAGTTGCTGAATTCATTGTAATCCTAAGTTGACTTATAGCTTGCACATGGGACAATACCATGCTCCTACCTCTTTCTTTTGGACTGTTTCATCTTGTCTTGATTATCCTTTGCCCAGAATTCCTTGTTGTCTGTTTGATGTGGTCCTATTAATCTTATAATGGCCCCTTCAGCTTCTTTGTGAACTAGACTAAGTTAAAATTGTTTTGAGAATTTGCTAATGATTTTTGAAATTGGCTATGAAATGAGATGAGTTCTATGACCTGTTGAGATTATACTATGGCTATGTTTAACTAGGCTTGATGAGCCTGATAAAATTGGATCTTGTTGAACTTAGTGCTAAAACTGAAACAAAGACTGCTTTTAAAAAAAAATAGGTGTAGCAGTTGTCTATTCGCACTTGTCTTGGTAGTTTGTTTATAGATTTCTGGGCTTCATATATATATGTCTCCCCACCTCTGTTTGGTTGCTTGTAACCTGGACATGTTTAACAGGGTGTTTTGAATTTAGGACAGTATCATAAACCTTCTTTAGTCATGGTTTAGGTTCCCATAGACCTGTGATGGTTCCCATGTGAGTTTCCTACTGTTTGAGACTTATTGTGGTGACAATTGAGTTATGTGTTGTTATATCCCGTATTTTTGTACATTGGGATATTTTAAGCTAATCGCGATAAGTTAAGGACAAAACTATTTTGGGATACGAGGTAGAGACTTTTAACCTCCGATTTTGTTTTAATGCACAAGTTGCTTATAAATTTTAATTGGTATGGAAATATTAATGAATATTAGGGGTTAATTAACCATGATTAGATTATTAAGTGGGGATTAAAAATTTAATTATTCATTAATTGGCCATTAGTGGTCGTGTGGGCCCCACCCATGGCATGGCCAAATTTGATTGGCTCAAGCCATGAGTGGGACATGTGTCCAACTTGTAGGCATCATATTTAAGTCAAATTGATGACTAATGAACTCATTCATCATCTTCAAACTTGAGAATTTAGAGATAGAAAGAGGAGAAGCTCTCAGCCATGGCTGGCCGAGCTTGAACCCTTGGTTGTTGATCAAAAATTAATTTTCTTCAAGTATTCCAACCAATTGGAAGGTCTATAGTAACGTGAAGTAGCCATTGGAGCAACCAAAAATATTCATTCTTGCAATTCACAAATTCTAGCCAAGTTGAGAAGTCAAGTGTTAAGGTAAGGTTTAATCTTCTTTTACATGTGTTAAGGGTGGTTTTAGCGTGTTGTAATTTGTAGATATGGATGGAATTCATGGAATTATGTATGTTGGTGTTGAACCCGTGTAGGGACTGTTTTGTGTAGGAGATGGCGAATTGATTTTACTTAGTATTTTGGTTGTTGTTGTTATGGATTTTATGATGAGAATGAAGGTATTAAATGGTTTGAGTTGAAGTTGTAATTGTTTGTAGGCTGTTGTAGAAGTTAATATGGTGTTAGTATAGTTTCTTGCATTTAAATGAATAATGTTGTTAACGTGTGGTTGTTGGTATAGTTCATGAATTTGGATGAAAAGAATGTGTTAAGGAATGTATAATAAACGTAAATGGTTTGTTTGGCATGTCGTAGACGTTCGTGAAGTTATCGGGCATCCTTACGTTGCTAGTTAGGGGCTGTTTAATGTGTTGTTGTTGTTCTTGTCGAGCTTAGAAGATTAATGGTAATTAAGATTATATGTTGTGTTGTGTGTTGGTTGGGTTGTTGTAGGATTATGTAGATGAAAATGTTACGACTATGGATCATTAATAGTAACTTGAATATGTAGTAGCCGTATGTGGATTGTTATCGAATGTTATGAATGTGGGCTGTTTGGAATATTGTGCGGGCTATCCGGAGTGTTCTCTAGTCTTGTTTGAATAGCCTCGGGTTGGTACTTGAACGTATGATTATTGATGTTGTCTTGGTTGTATGTGGTTGGTTTGAATATAAGGGAAACGTCGTCTAATTATCTAGAAAGGAGTTACTAACATTAGAATACGTTTTGAATCTCCCCGTAGCTTAACCGTAGTTCTTGACGTCTTAATATAGGTTGAGGTACTGTTGGGCAGCGTATACGTGTTGTGTTGCGAGTAAACGCTAAAGGTATGTAAAGTTATCCCTTCTTTCTTTTGGCATGTCCTAGACGTAAGTAATGTACGATATGAGCTTTGGGGTAATTCTATTCACAAGTTCCGAGCATGATTTATGATTCTTATTCACTTCTTGATGTTAGAACTCTTAGAATAGTCGAGCTACTGGCCTCGAGTCTTTTATATGATTGGATAGTAAATGATTCATAAAAGTTCCTATTCTTGAAAGACTCTATAATGACTAATGACCATAACTTTCATAAGCTGTTTCGTATTAATTTGATACATGTCTATGATCCCTGAGGCTTTATTTGATATAGTTCATAATGATATACAAGGAGTACTGAGTATGACTATTATCCTGATGCTCGAGCGTTGATTAGTCTACTTATCTATTGAGTCTCAAAAGATGATTTATATGCATATGGTTATTCACTACTCTGCTCGTGCATACTGTTATTACATCTTTCACCGAGTCCTGGGCCGGGTATGTTATCACGCATATTTTACTACATTATCCACCGAGTCCCCCACTAGAGGGCCGGGTACGCTATATGATGATATGATGATATAATGATATGATGATACGATGATATGATATGGCACCGAGTCCCGTGATGGGTCGGTACGGTATACGTGTACACGACTTTATTCACCGAGTCCCATAATGGGCGGGTACGGTATATGATAATGATATGCATGATTTCATTCGTAAGGTACAGGTACGGTGACTTCTTGGCTATTATACTTGTCTCCTGGAATCCTACTTCGGTTATGATCTTTCTTACTATATTTATGCTTTATATACTCGGTACGTATCTCGTACCGACCCCTTTCTTCGGGGGGGGGGGCGTTTCATGCCGCCAGTACACGCTCGCTTTGGTGATCCGCCAGCTTAGGATATCTATTCAGCTATCTTGGAGTGCTCCCTTGTCCCGGAGCCTAGATTTTTGGTACAGATTCTTTTGTTGTATATATGTGTTTATCCAGGGGTACGGCGGGGCCACGTCCCTCATATGTTCTTGTTGTTACTCTTAGAGGTACGTAGACATATGTGTGGGTTGTATATATCTGTTGTCCAGCTGTGTTAGTATGACTTATGTTTTGGGATGTTCCCTTTCGTAGTGGCAGCCTTGTCGGCTTGCGTATATCTATATGTTTTGGGATGTTGTACGTAGTGGTAGCCTTGTCGGCTTGCGTATATATAGTTGGGATGTTCCCACATGTGGCCCATGACCCTTGTCGGCTTATGTCCGTTTATCTGTTGATGGTTGTGACTCCTCAGGAGACAGGTTGCGTTGATATATATATATATATATATATATATATATATATATATATATATATATATATGGGTTCGAGATGACGTTCTCTTTTTGTAAGTTACATATTATGTTTAGACGTGGATCGATTATAGCTAACAGGTGTATAGACGAGTGTCCAGCTCGGGCACTAGTCACGGCCTACGGGGTTGGGTCGTGACATGTGCGAACGTAAGATAGCTTCAGGCTCTCTTCTACTTTCTTGTGGACTAGTTGATCCTGCCTGATTACTCTTTATGTCCTAATGGGACCCTGTTTGATCCTATAGTTGTATTGAACCTGTTTGTTTAAGTTTTGAGAATAAGACTAAGTATAAATTATTAGGCCCTATCAATGTCTTCTATGAGACTGTTCATATGCTAAATTATTAGGCCCTATCAATGTCTTCTATGAGACTGTTCATATGCTAAGATAATTCTTCTGCTTTGTTGAAACTTTTGTGACCTATGTTGCTTGATACTTAGACCTGTTGAGCAAAAATTGACTTAGAAAATAGCTTTAGATATTCAACTTGCTTCTATGACATCTTATTTTATACAAAAAATGGAATTGAAATGGCTCCTATCACTAGTTTAACTTGTTAACTGTCTAAGTGAACCTTCAAAGCCTGTTGAGTGTAACTTGAAGAAAATTTTTTGAAAACTGAAGAAAACATATTAAGACTAAACCAGTTTTTGTCTCATTTTTGACTAAATTTTCCCTCTGTTAATCATAATCCTAATAAGTGATAATTCACCTTTATGTCATTGTCCTGCATTAAAGATTATTTTAAACTTGAACCCTGCACAACTTGTTTGGTTTGAAATTGCTTGGTTTTTCTTCCTATGCTAGTTGAATTACTCTATGACATTCATGTCTTGAGTCTGTTGTTCATTAGCCTTGAAACTGTTTGTTATAGGTAGCCTTAGTTGTTTGTTCAACCTTAATTAGTAGCTAAATATCTAAGTTTGGGAATTATGGGATTTGCGGGGTAGAATTGAAATCCCCTGTGTGATCTGAGTCGGTATTGGAGGATTCATATGTGTTGGGTATATGGTAAATATTGAGGTGTATAGAGGGTATGCCTTTGATGGGTTTTTCTCTCTATCTTAATAAGTATATCAGTGGTATACTATGTGTACCACAGCTTGACACTTAGAAAAAATTGAGAAGAAGATTGCTTGGGCTTGTTATTCATAATTGGGCCTATTATCCGCACTTCTAAAACCTGGGCCATCATTATTTGTTTAGGTTCTGTCTCGGCAATTCATTATCATATGGGCTTGGCCCAAATCGGATGTAATTCATTTTTGGCATTTGTAATAATTATTATAGCTCTTTAATTTTGTACTTAGTTTAATTTGTGAACGTATACTAATATCATGTACACCCATTTGTATCTTTGTCCATCAAAACCCGTTGGTGGGCGAAATGGAGTATACGTTGGATTTAAGATGAACCCGATTGCATAAATACCTCCTTTTAGGCTTGATCGGCCCAACCTCTCTATCTCTATTTAATTATGTACTTTAAATTATTATTTGTGCAATTGTTATGTAAATTGGAGCCCTTATAAGATTATCATGTATTTTAAAGTCGCCAAAAAAATGAATTTGCTACAAAAGTTAAGACTAATTTTGAAGCATTGATGCAAACTTGAGACCGATTTGGGTAAAAGGATTAAAACTGCCGATTTTTGTGAAACTAAGGACTGATTTGAACATTTATGAAACTTCTGGATTTGTGACATATGGACTGATTTGGACTAATTATGACTATTTAGACTTAGACTAAAAAATAATGATGAAACTTGGCTAAAACTTGGCAAAAGATAGAATAAAAATGGACTATATATGTAGAATATGATTAATATATGGACTATAATAGTATGCCCTAAATTATTTTCCTAAAAACTATTTTCTATACTTAAAAATACTTTTCAAAACTATTTTTTGGGTGGACTTACGTAGAGTCCTACTTAGGTTAAGAGCCTTCGGGTATTAGCCTAAGTGTTCTAGTCCGACACCCTAAACGCCCAATTTTGGACAAAATTTTACCATTTTTGTTTCTTGAAACGTGATATATTTCGCATGAATGACTAAAATCTTTTGTTGTGGAAATATAAACCGAAACAATTTTTCACCATAAACAATTCATATCTACAAAGGCATATTATTAGAACCCGTAGGTTAACCGTATTTTACGGATCCTTAATACCGGGGTACCTAACACCTTCCCCGGGGGATCACCAGAACCCTTACCCGAACTTTGATTAGATTAGGATTCTTTTAAAATTTAACCGTTTTAAATGAACCCTTTTCGAACTGATTTTCCTAATTTCCTAAAAATTAGATGGCGACTCTAAAATAGTATCCATTTAGAGTACCATCCACGTAGAAGTATATTTTTTCCTTTTTTTCGGTACGATTGACAACCGTACTTCCCCGGGACACTTTCCTTTTTAAATGAGGCAAGTGCAAATACGAATCCAAAAAAATAGAACTGCTACAACCATAACTCTCAATCTGACGCTGCCTCTTCTCACCACCATCTCCAAATGCGCAGGCCTTAGCAGCCTCAACCAAAGAAGCATGCTCAACGATAGACTGGAAGGAAGCCCTCATAGCCTACATCTGAAGGCAAGGAATCTGAAGTGAACCGACTAGCCCACCAACAAAACGCCTAATCTTGTCAGGCTCAGTAGGGATCAAAGGAGTAGAATAACGAGCTAGATACAGATAGTGGGTCACATAAGCCTCCACAGACATACCTCCCTGCTGAAAATGTTAAAACTCTTCCCTGCGCGCCCCTCTCAAAGACCGGGGCACATACTTCTCAAGGAAGGCCCGGGAGAACTGAGTCCAATTTAGGGGAGGAGAACCCTCAGGTCTGGAGCAACAAAATACCTCCACCAAGTCTTCGCGGCCGCGAAACTGGTAGGACACATAGTCAACTCCATGGGTCTCTACGATCCCCATCCTATGTAGCAACTCATGCATATCCAAGATGAACTCATAAGCGTCCTCTACAGAAGTACTCGAAAACCTCGGCGGCTCCAACTTCCTAAACCTCCCAACAAGATCCTAATCAGACACGGTCATAACAGCGCCCTCCACGGGCCTAAGATCATCACCCGGAGCTGGAACTACATCAATACGGGGAGCCATAGCGGCAGCGGGGTGTGCTACCCGAGTAGGTCTCGCTCGGGGTCTCGCGCCCCAACTACGGTACGTGAACCTCCGCCAGGAGTAATAACACCAGCGGCAGCCTGCTGGGCATCTAGATGGAGTAAGACCCTGGCCATAGTATCCTGCATAGTCTGGTCAGAAGTAATCTCGATTTGTGTCCGTGCTGGGGCCATACCATTCTCGACGGCCTGGTCTCGATCCTGCTGATCCTCAGGCTCTGAAGACGGAGATCTCTCGTGTCGTTGTCCTACCGTAGGAGCCCTCCTGCTGCAGCCTCTAGCTCTGCCGCGCCCTCTGGCTGTCGTTCGCCCTCTGGTGCTAGCCATAGCTGCGGGCTCTGGCACCTGACCTCGGGCTATAGTAGCTCGAGTCCTCACCATCTTTGAGGGAAGAGATAAGAGTCAAATACCAATTTAATTGTTCCATATACCAATTAGAATAAAGTAACACGAAAGAATGAAAGAAAGTGAGATTTCCTAAATGTCCTATAGCCTCTCGCAGATAAGTACTGAGCTCATCGTACCGATCCACAAGACTCTACTAGACATGCTCTTGTATTATAGACCGGGTAACCTAGGGCTCTGATACCAACTTGTCACGACCCAATTTGGCTAAGTTGTGTGAGCACTTACCTTTCCCACCTCGGTAAGCGAACCCTCAACCCAACGATAGTAAAACGTAAATAAATAACTAAATGAGTAGAAGAGAATAAATCACATAAGTCTGACGATAATAATATAATTCAAGTGTGGAAATAAGAAAAATACACCCCCAGAGTTTGGTCTAATCCATACAAGAGCATCTAGCTATAAATATACAAGTCTGGAAATATAATAATACATCAAGTCTGAATATGTCTCAGAATGGAAAATAAGACATAGATAAGAGAGTCTTGAGCGGCGAACGTCTCGTGCTCACCCCGTAAACTTTAAGGCATCGCTAGCGACTATCGCCACGGGAGATGGAAGCGAGATCCACCGGAACTGCGCATTCATAAAAGAATGCAGCAAGTGCAGGTCAGTACAAAATCACAGTACTGGTAGGTATCATAGGCCGACTAAGTATAGCTAACATAATTTAGAAAATAAAGCAAGATAGGCAGATAAATCAACAAGTATAAGTCAAACACAAGTCAGAACCAAGTACCCGTCATCACCTAGGTTGAAGCATCTAAATCCGAGTGCCCAGTCTCGATATGTCCAATCCGAAACTAAGAACACAAGTAAATCATCACAATATAAGCCATAATGCAATGCAATGCAATGTTGTGTACACATGTACTCCGTACAGAAGTATTGACGTCTCGGTAGCACAACCCATGGGGGACCCACGAAGTCCATGTACCTCACGGTTACGCACAAACCTCGACAACCGTGTCACTCAATCCACGGTTCCGGGACAACTATCGGATATTAAATTCTATCGTCACTCTCATGCAAACTGAGCCCAGCTCATCACAGTGTTTCCTCAAGTATCATCAATGTATCAACAGTATATCATGAAGGATGAGAATGCATGCAATGTATGAGTCCACATCGATAATCAGATCAATATCACAAGTACCAAGCATGGGTACGCCAACCATATCATGAAAGACTACACGTCATATAGAATACTATCCTCGTATCAACATCAACAAGTGAGGTACCACAATATCATGAACAAGATATATCAATAGTCTCCAATATCTACTATTACCACGCGGCATCAAGCCAATAACAATAGAGCAATCAAGTCACAACACAACGGGGTGGCTAGCCCCAATCACACAACAGGGCCCAACCTAAGACAATATCCAACCCAACTTCATACCCGAAGGTTTACATGCTTTCTCCGACAATACCATCTAAATATATGCTTCACTACACGAAGTCTCACCAAGGGTAAGCCATAACCTACCTAAAAGGTCGAACAGCAATAACACCAACAATCACTCCTCAGCCTTCCCTTTCCGCTGAGCCTCAAGATCAAGAAAGTCTAGGCATATTTGAAATCTAGATTAGAAATCATGAAGATCAATACCTATATTGCTATCATTAAAATTAGGTCAAAAATGTCACACCCCAACCCTCGTCAGGGTGTGACGGGCACCCGACTCTCATCAGAGTCAAGCGAACCCTTAAACGTCAACCCAAATTTTTTTTTTTTTTTTTTTTTTTTTTTTTTTTTTAAAAAACAAGAATTGAAAGTTGTAAATGAAATACCAAAATCAACACGTAGCTGGAGATATCTCAAACATGATATATAGATACATACGACATAAAACAAGGCGAGCCAAAGGCCTCTCCATTTACGTACAACAAAATAACGGCCGACAAGGCCAAACGAAGTTACCATGACTCCCACGCTGTTCGCGGACTTCTAAAGAGTAAGACACGTACAATACATAAAATTATACCAAAATAGAGACGACCTCGAAGCAAATGGAGGCACCGACTCCCATGGTGACTTCCTCTCGTATTTGGATTCCCCGAGCGCGCCCCCTGGACTGCGGGCATGAAACGCGACCCCGAAGAGAGGGGTCGGTACGGAATATGTGCGAATATGTAAAGCATCAACGAAGCAAGAAATAGGAGAGTTCAACGATGGCAAGTTTAGATTACACGACATGAACTAAATGTTTAAATAAAATAGTCCGCCCGGACGGCCGCGACCGGCCTAATAATAATAACAATAATAGTAATAACAATAGCAATATCAATAATAGTAGTACTAGTAATCCCCTTCGGGTGTCTGGGATTGCGACATACGTACATCACGGCCCCGCCGGACATGCGGTCCGGAATAAAATGATGGCCCCTTCGGGCATGCTGGGTCCAACATACGTCTATCATCCGGCCCCGTCGGACATGCTGGCCCCGACATAATCCTAGCCCATCGGGCATGTCACTCGCGGCATACGGCTACCCTGGCCCCGTCGGGCATGCCACTCGCGACATAATACTAATCCTAGCCCCGTCGGGCATAATAATAATAGTAGTAAGAATAATAAAATCTCACACCCCCATCGGAGTGGTTTTGTACGCACCCCCCGGAGTGGTTTTAGAAAAGCCTTAGAAAATAATATTTCACACCCCCCTTCGGAGTGGTTTTAGAAAAATACGAAAAATAAGATATCCAAAATAAGATATCCGCTTCGAAGCGGTTTTGAAAAGTTTTATAAAATAGCACACTCCTTCGGAGTGGTTTTGAAAAGTTTTATAAAATATCACTTAATAGAGTCATTTATAGAAGTTCCAAGGCAATTTGATTACGTTCCGACAAGTTACGGACGTTTGAGCATTTTTCCAACAAGATAGAGAATACTAGCTCAATTGCAACATTTCGAATGAATAGTGCTCCATTTCGAATTGGATTTCGATGGAACGAATAACCCCCGAGGCTCAAATTCAAGCCTAGTATACCTAGGACATGCCAAAAGAAGGGAAGGAACAGCTTTACATACCTCACGGGTGCCTTATGCTCGCTTGAGCTCAATTCCGTTTCGTCCGACTGCAAATGGTCACCTTTACCAGTTACTATTCATGAGAGTTAGCATTTAAGTCTTGGTTTCTATTTGGCTACCAAAATTTCGGCAGCACTTCCCCTATAAATATAGCATCCCCGAGATTCAACTCGGCTCAGAATAACAACAACCAACCCAACAACAACATCAACAACATCAATAATCGCTACAAAGCACATATGAACACAAATAGTCTTTCTTTCAACATAATACTTCAACTTCCGTTCTAACTTCACACTTTTCATCCAATATCGATATTTTCATATTTGTCTACTAATTCATGGCCATTCAAATACGACTCAAGGACATTTCACCTTATTCTACAAAACATACAAGATTTCCATCAAACCATAAGTTATCCGAAATTTCTAATTTTCAACATAAATATCCATAACATATTTCCATCTTCCATTTCCATAACCCATAATCACAATTCACATCTAAGTTCTTACTTTCATCATTATATGAAAACTACATAAAAATCACATAATTTCTCATAACAACATAAAACCAATTTCAACACCAACTTAACTCATTAAACCTTTCTTTTTCATTACAAACGTCACAACAACACAACTAATATACTAAATAAAATTAAGGTTACCTTCCTTCACCAATGCTACCACACGGCCACACACTTCAACACACCATATTTCTATGATTTCCATTCAATTATACTCATCACAACACTTATAAATCTTCTATAAATACGAAAAAAGAAAACACAAAATCCTTGCCTTTTCTCAAGACCATGGCTCACGGCCACCACTATATTTCACATGCACACACACGTCATACTTTCATAATTCTCTGTACAATTCTAATCATTATATCATGCACACACCTTCCATAACTTGAAAGAATAGAATTCTTACCTTATTCTTCAATTTCAACCCACCGCAAACGTCGTTCTTTCGCTTAACTAATTATACCACGTCGACAAGCACCTTGAACTTGTTAAGAATTCAAGAAGAAAGGAATTCTCACATCAAAGTTGGATGGCTTGAAAAAAAAAAATTTCTTTCCCTTTCTCTCTTTCTCTTGGAGCCGAATGGCTTCTTCTTTTTTTCTCTTGGTTGTTCTTTTAATTTCTTGAAACTTCCATACATAATGGTCCCTTATATAATTATCCCATGGATAATTAATAAGTTCATGAAGCTTAGGTTAGCCCTCCATGGCCGGTTGGGCCTTTCTTTTCTCCTTCTTGTTTTGTTTTAATTCCAAGCCCAATTATTCCATGGGTCTTATTTTGCAAATTCCCCGAAACAAATTTCCAAAATTTCAATTTTGCCCTTGGCCTTCTCCAATGTTCTCGTGCCAATATTTTCCATAAGCAACATTCACATATAAAAAAATAAAAAAATCCAAACATGACCTTATTCCTTATAAGTCAAGGTTATTTCCAAATTTTCAAATACGCAAAAATGCCGGATGTAACAAAAAACCAATCCTAGAATTTAGGGAAACGGGGCCCACAAGGTCAAAACGGGAAATTCGAGGGCAAATTATCCAATTAAACACTAGATAATCAAAACCCATCAACCAATTGCTAAATTAACTCAAGGATTCATCTAATTTCGAAATCCAAGCGAAACCCCAATTTTCGATATAAACCCTAACTCTTAAATTCAAGAATTCAACACTAATAATGGAAGGTATTTGATTAACAACCTTAGATACATCAAAATCTAGCATAAACCCAATCAACAAATCTTGATTTAGAAGCCTAGATAAATATCCATTAAACCTACTTTAATCTTCCATTACTAATGAACTAATAAGGAAAAAGGGATTCTAAGATTATTAGGGATTATGAAATAGCAAGGGCATTAGAAGGACTTACCACCAAGAATCTTCTCCAAGAATCCTCTAGAATTGTTTCCAAGAGCTCAATTTTCGGAATGGTAATAAATGAGGGACTTAAGGCATTTAACACTTCATTTAAAGAACTAACTGCCGGTCACACGCTTGCGCGACAATATTACCGCTCCAGCAGTGCCGCCCCAGCGGTCCCATGACCGCCACAATGGTCATGCCCAAATGGCACAGATCGCTTTAGCGTAGTGGGGTGGCTAACACCCGCTAGCGATACTAGGGCCACCAAAGCGGGCACCAGACACCAGAAACTATTGTCATTTTCACAAATCAACCCCAATTTCTGTCTAATTCCCGAGGCCATCTGCTCACAAACCACATATAGAAACACACATAAAAATACGCTACGAATGCACTCGTGGGCTCGGAATTCCCAACGGAGGTCTCATTGACCGAGTCAACCCCTGATACCTCAATTTCAACTTCCCAACCCAAGTCTCAAAATATATCTGAGCGCATTGGGAACCGAACCAGATATACACGCAAGTTTTAAAAGATCATCTGGACCACTCCTTGATTGACGAATTTTCGAAAAAGGTCCGTTTACCCAAAAGTCAACTTTGAGTCAACTCTTTTTCGCTTTAAGTCTAAATTTTACAAAAAGTCATCCGAATCAAATCTAGACACCTCAGGAAGCGTGTCAACGGTCCCCTCGGATCAAAAGTGAGCTAACCAAGCTCGAAAAGGGGCGAAAGTGCCAGAAAGACTATAACGACCAAGCGGGTCGTTACAAAAGTGTACACAAAATAAGCCGTAATATAATTTACCCAACTATGAGTTTGAGAATTAAATCCACAGAACAATATAAAGAAAATTTAAACAAGTAAGGAATTATGACTAACTAAGCTAAGCCAAACACTTTTTCGATATTGATTTTGAGAAAATTATAACTAATGCGAAAATATAAACTAATCTAAAAAATGGGTAAAATGATCAATGACCACAAGCATGGATACAAGGGAAATTACTCTCAAATAACGATCCAATGTATTTTACAATTTTACAACTAAGAGCGAGTTTATGTTAATAGATAATGATTTCTAAAATCTCATTGAAAGTCTTCCAACCAAATCAATGAATTTCACTCTAAGCTTTTCCAAGCCTTAGAATATGATATTAAGCACAATCAATTTAACCTCAAGTTAACTATCCTCTTCCGAGCTCAAGTTATTAGATGAGGTTTAAAGCCCCCAATCCTTGCTATATACTCTTTTCCTAACCCTGAACTCTCTTTTCCAAGGAAAGTAAAGGTAACTAGGCACAATTAATGTTTGCAACCATTAAGAGACATCCACTTCATTAGAAATAAAAATTATTCAGTACATAAGCAAAACAAGAGATTTAATTCAACACTTGATAATGAATATTCTCATAAACAAGATGAAAGTGAGAGAATAAAATACAACACACTTAAATATTCAATACATAACAAGGAATTGAAGAAAGGGTTAAAGAGATTGCTCATTAAAGTGCTCCAATCTTCTCTTCTAAAGTGTTGGTTGAAAGACCCTAGCTTCCAAAAGTCTTGTGAAAATGGCCAAAGATGAAAGTGATTTCACTCCTAGGTCTTCCTTTTATAGTTGCACAATTTTCCAATAAAAAAATGTCCAAAACAGCCCCAATTTTCTGATTTACAGATCTGACCATTTTTGCACTTTTAACCACTTTTTTCGTTTTCTTAAATTTGGTGACTTGTTTTCACTTGATTTCTTTTCCGATCACTTCTAAATCACATAAACTTGTAAAATAGGAGTAAACGACATTAAATGCACTATTTTCTCAATCAAACATAGCAAATATACACACATACACACACACACACACACACATATATATATATATATAGCATGAGTATGATAAGAGTACATCCTGAATCTGTCGGAGTGACGTAAGGTCGTTACACCTCCGGACATCTTTATGAGATAGCATTTTTATCAACATGTGACTCTACGAAGCATACGAAAGCTGGAGAAGAGCTTGCTAAGAACAACATTACGGGAACATGAATCAACATAGAACATCTCTAGCTTCTAAGAATAGAATCATTATTGAGTAGCATTACGTTTACGTTTTGTTCATATGGATCATGCCAAAAGAAGAAAAGTTAGCCTTAAGAGTAAACATACCTCAAGTTGTCAACGCAATGCCACAACGAATCCGTCGAACTAGTACTGCAATCCTATAACAAAGGAAGGCATTTACAAGATGGTACTAGTATATCACATATACCCAATGATAAATCGATTCAAAAACAAAATGGGCAGCATTTCCCCTATTTCTTAATTATCACACTCATCCAACAACCAACAATCAACACAACCACCTCATATGATTCTCTTTAAACTCATATCAACAATATTTAGAGATATACAATAGAACAGCCCGATATACGCTTCACATACGACACCTATACACCTGCTTCTTCCAAATATACCAAGTATAACAACCTCAACACAATCGCAACATCATCTATTATCCATACAATAAGAATTTAGCTCAAAAACACATTAACAACATGGCTCAAAACATATTACAACTCAAAAACTCAAGTTCATATTTGAACCTTCCCTCCAACTTCTTTCCCTCCAAACCTAGTATAATCATCACATAAACTCATAAACATGGAAATAAGATGAATTCTTACCTCAAGGACTCAAGAACACAGCAACTCCAAGATTACTTCACCTTGAAGAATCCTCCAAAGCTACTACAAGAAGGAGAAACAAGCTTCAACAACACTTTGGAAACCTTTGGCACTTGATTCTCACTTTAATTCCTTAACTTCACTTGGGGGTTGATCACATATGTTGGAGAGGGTTTTTAGAAGTGTTAGGGGTCTGGGGAATGAAGAAAAATGAGATAAAATGAGGGGGTACCAAATATATGAAAAAAGCGCCGCCACCGACTTAAATTTACAGTCCATATTTACGGACCATAAAAATTATACGGTCCGTATAATTAGACCATAAAAAGCCAATAGTGGCTCACCCCCACTGTTATCAAAATTCGGTGGGGGTCAACCAAATATACGGTCCGTAAATCTGATCGTAAAACCCAACTTTATCGAAACGCAATCTCGTCTATTCGTTTAATATGTAATCCTTCCAACACATACTAAGAATGAACTTAAACCCTCGTATACTCATTATGAACATGTCTAATCTTATAAAACCTTGAATATAATTCTGCTCTCCAAATCTATAACAACCAACTCACGAAGATACTTAATGTATAAAAGTACGAAGTGTAAAAATAAGGAAGATTAAGAGGATGTCACTTGGTTGTGATAAGACAAGGAGTCACTATCCTAGGGCTAGGGACAAGTTAGGAAAGGCTTTGAGTTCTTTTACTCAGCCTAATACTACTGATCCTAGGCTACTGGGGTTCCTCTTGTTGAATCACAATTTTATGGGACCCCCTAAGGCCTCAGTAAATGGAAAAGGGAAATACTGTGCAAAAATAACATGTTGAAATGGAGTGCTGGGGTCTGTGTTCAAAGATAACATTGTACATGTGTAGTCTTGTTTCTTCTTGGTATTTTTGTGTTGTGCTCTGCCCTGTTATTTCTTAATGTTATGAATTTGAGGAATTAGATTGCTATTTCTCTTCTAAGATAGTCTAGGCTATAACATGTCTTTAATTGGATATTTCCATGCTTAAGACACTTTCTCAATAGTCTGAATTCTCTTATGTCTTTCCCTAAGTGTAAATAGAAAAGAAGACGTATAAGGACAAATCAATATGAGCATCTTTCCCTCTTTTAAAAATAAATGAAATCTGAGTTGATGTGTGATCAGCTCTTTATTGTGATAGTCTCTGAAGAGTGAATATGCTGAGTATATTGATGTATATCCTCCATATATGTGTGTATACATGTGTGTTTGAGACTGACTTAAGGAAAATGCTATACCCTGCTTGTTCACACTGCCTCTCCTCTTCTCTTTCCTTCTTATATGCTATTGTTGAGGTTGAATATACACCAGGTATACAATGTATATATGCTCCATATATACCCCGCTATATTTTGGGTTGTATATCGTGTATACCCATGGTATAACATGCTATTGCTTGTGAATTAGAACTGATATCGGCTGAATTGAGCCTGTCCTTTTACTACTGTCTCCTTAATAACTAATTTGGGCTTTTCTGGCTATTATTTGCACACCACCTTGCATTGAGCTTGTTTGTTTCTTTTTTCCTGAAGTATATTTGGGCCTATCTTTCCCATTTGTTTGGTTTTGATTCTCCTTATGTTACTTCAGTAGATATAACTGAATTATACTCGATATATATACTTATATGTGTGATCATGCTTAAATGTTTTTCTTTAAGTTCTTGTTAAATTAGTTATTAGGCATAGATGCTCTCTAACCACACCTTTCCTTTTCCCCTCTCCCTTTTTGCATGGAATCTAACGATGTGGGCCAAGTTCACATCAGCCATAATTGATAGGTCAGAGGCCCAACATCTCCTTCTTTCATCGAGTCCAAACCAACTTGAAGGCTCAACCATGGGTGAAAATGGTTAACTGGTTGGTTCGGTAGGCCTACCAGCCTTCATTTCTCCTTTATTTCTTGTATATGTATTTGTAATTACTTTTGTAAGAATGCTTGTAAATATTGGAACCTATGTGGTTAGAACTTAGATGAAATAGGCAAATGACACGTATATCATTTAGAATGGATAGGAACCCAAATAGTTTTCAAAGTTGGACTCGACAAAAGATAATATTGCTTCAAAGAAATTGACAAGAAATACTTTGCAATCTCCTTATTTACAAAAATTGGAAACTGGACGGTGGAGTATATTTTAAGAAAAATCCGTTTTTTCTAACTTGGATTTTCGAAAAAAACTGGATATAAAACAGTGATATTTTCATAAAAAGTGCAACTCTTTTTAAACTCAAGTATTACAAAAAGGGATGATTTTGAAAACAAATGAGATGGGCTTTAAATGATTTTCTAACAGCTTAAAGACTTTCAAAACCTTTGGGCCAAGCCCACTTTAAGTTGAAATAAAACAAGTGGAATTCCACTTAGACCCAAGTTAGAGGAAAACTGAAAGAGGTTTAAAGATAAATATGGTTGACCTTCATTAAAATTGAAAATATATTTGCTAAACTTTATAAACTGGTACAAATTACGTGGCATTTCTACAAATGACATACACTTGGAACTCTTTTTTTCTCACGGAAAATCATAAGAGCAAAAGGACATAACATTTGGACCAAATTAAGTCGAACTCTACTCGAGAGAAATCTTGGGTGTGTTTTGGTCCGGATATGAGATGACCACTTTAACCTTATATACATTTTTAAGGAATTCAACTTCTTTTTCCGCAAATAAAGGATTTTTTCCAAATATTTCAAATGATATGTCATGACAAGATATACAAGATTTTAAACTATTTCAAGCAAAAAATTACAAATCACACATTGAAGCTCGAAGATCAACCGTCTTTTACGGATTCTTAATATCAGGGTGCCTAAACCTTCCCCGAGGAATCAACAAAGCCCTTACCTCGAACTCTGGTTTTGCGGCGAATTTTTCTTTGTTTGAATAAACCCTTTTAACTTGATTTTCCTAATTTCACTTAATAAATTAGGTGGCGACTCCAAAAATCAATAAATCCAAAAGAGTCCACAATATCGAAGTAGCTTTTATGCTTCGCGTAAAAGTGAACCGTAACAAATAGTAGATATCTAACATTATTGTCATTCCTAGTGATAGAATTGAATTTCTTTTGTTAGCATTAGTATTGATTTGGTTGGTTTTGAATTTTATTTAAGTTTCCAACATTCTATGGGCTATAAAACTTATTGAACCATTCAAAATTCTAAGTCCAAGCTTGAAATAAAAAGTTAAAAGGCAAAAACTATGAAAAAAATGTAAGAAATATTTATAAATCGCATTACAAAATAAATATTTTTATGTATAAATTATTTTTTAAAATTGTATAAATGTATTGTCGGGTTGATTTGGTTTAGTTTGATTTTTTTTATTTAAAACCAAACCAAACTAATTATGGTCGGGTTTTTTTTCCAATATCAAACCAAGTCAAGCCAAACCACTAATCGGATATTTTTTTTCGATTTGACTCGAATTATCGATTTGGTACGATTTATCAATTTTATTTGTATAGCCCTACTTAGAGGCAACAAATGGTTTCCTTTGAATTTGTCAATTTTCTTTTCTTGGAGCCTTGGAGGGAGGAAAAGGAATAAAAGGACCGTTAACAATTAGTTTCTTTGACAGAAAACATATGTGAAAGTAGGGGAGGCTTCCACTTTCAAAAAGCCCTTTATACTTCAACCTCTCGTTCTTCCTTTTGGCTTCGAATTTTCAATTATATAGAATAAGAGTTGTTGATATGCCACTCAACAAATTCAAAATCAAATTGATGTGACATGCTTATAATTTTCTTTTCTTTGTAAGCTCGATTAACTCAAATAACTAAAGATAAATTAGTCCACAAACAATAAGTTCCACCACAAATTCGCAGTAACACCTTTTAGAAAATGTTCTGCCATATCACATTATTATCTAATCTCCAACTTAGTTTTGTATAATGTTTTCTTTTTTGAAAAATTTCAGACTATAAAGTAACTATCAAACCTACTAAAAGGACGAGAACATGAAAACCCCATTTGGAGACTCAAAATGCAATCAATGACATCAAATTACAAGCCATAATGTTAACAAATGTCTTTCATTCATCACAATAAAAATATAGAGAAAGATTTAAATAGCAAAAGCATGACGAAGAAGATGCTTACGAGGTTTGAAAAATTGATAAGGATGAGATCATATATATCTCCACTCAAATTTTATCAATTTACATAATTTTGTTCTATTTTGTATTTCTACTTGTGTATAGATTTTATTGAATGACATAAAAGCACCTACCCTTCAAATATGCAAGTCTCGCTCATGGTCCAGCCTAGCATCAACCCCATAAAAATGTTTCTTTTATTCTTCAAAAAAGCATTTCCCTTAGGTTTGTATTGTAGCTCAAGTGAAAGTTATATTTAATTGTCGTGTACATCATAATTGCTACTACTTGAAGCGATAAAGAAAGGCCAACCTTTATCAAATTACAAACACAATCTAAAGAAAAAATTGTCACTGATTAGTAAGCATTGATATAATAAGTAAGTTTTTAAGTTTGGACATATGTGAACTTATTTAGTAAAATTCATGTATTACGTATTCAATTTGATGGAGATGCATGTGATAAAGACATTAAACATATATAGTATCGTATGTGCGCCTATGGTATTATATTTCTTATTTTAGTAACCTACTTCACTGAACCTAATTGTTAACAAGATTCTACACGACAAACATAAAAAGAGCGAATTAATCAATACTAAAAGATTATAATACATATGTCTTCCACTTTATAAATATAGGTTGGGGAATATTGCAAACAAACACAAAAAGTAGGAAAAATAAGGTACATGCATTACATATGTACGTATACATTGAATCGATCTTGTGTAAAGACAACAATGACTACATTATTTAAGTTTCAGTTTTCATGTGAATGCTTAAATGTGTTTTTTGACAAATATAAAATTGTATCTCCAAGTCCAACCTTTTCTTCCTATATAGCTTAATTCTTCAAAAGCTTAAATTAGCAAGAGCTAAAGATATTTTAATGTCGTAATATTTCATTACTGGTTAATTAGAATTTGTCATACAAGTTGACTCCTGTTCAAGTGCTTTTATGACGGTGTTGTTTGACACCTCGGTGTCGACTCATCATCATATCCTAGAGTTGAAGAGGTCTCAAGCATTGATTTTTCACCAAAAGTGTTATGTTTACACATTAGGCTATTCCAAAGCCAATAGGACCAAAATTTTAAAAAAATAAATAAATAAAACAAATAGGGTAGTATCAAAGTCATGCTTTCTTATAAGTACTAACAAATTTTCATCAAAGTAGTTTATGTTTTACATACGTTCCATTTTATAATTAGCTCAAGTTACTTAAGTTTTATTCACTTATATAAAATAAGAGAAAATGAATAACAGAACAATATTTGAACAATAGAAATAAAACTACTTGACAAACCAAAGTAACCAATTGCCGATAAACTGAAATACTATCCACGTATTTGCCCTCGATCTTTTATGGGCAATTTACAGGAATAACTACTATTTTAGGGCGGCTAACAATTAGTAACTATCTTTTATCAATTTGCAATTCATAGCTAGTTTATGGCAAACTCGTTGTATTTGAGTGTATTTGAATACACTGTTCGGCTATCTTTTTTTCACTGTATTTGCATACACTGTTCAGTTGTATCTAACCTTATTTGATGTTGCAAGGTTGAATGTATTCGACTGTATTTGAATGTATTTACACTCAAAAAATGACGAAGTGAAGAATACAGTCGAATCCGATCAAAATCACTGGCGAAAATACAAAATACACTATATTTAAATATAGAGAATATAATCAAATCCGGTAGGATACACTCAAAAAATGGTGAATACAAGATATATTGTATTTACACTCAAAAAATGGAGAATACACTCAAATCAATTTAAGGATACACTGTATTTCATCGGAAAAAATTGTATACAAACAACAAAAATACAGTTAAATACATGCGGTGAAGTATACAAAAATGTGTTTATCTCAAATACAGAGATACAAAGCATGACTACATACAAGTCTTTTAACTTTCACCGGAGGTAGCTAACTACATACCGCCGAATACACATAAATACAAACTATGCTATGAATTTGAGTGTAAATACAAAGACTAGGAATGGAATTTTGCCATATGCTTTATTCGAAGTTGTGAATCCAGTTTCAGTTGAAGAAGCCAGAATTTGCTTTGATCTATCCAATCCATGTTTAATAAAAACACTAGTTTTCTGAACAACCTTTTTGCAACAAAGCAACCATAGTAGGATCTATTTCAGTTTCGGCCAAATCTCCGGCTATTTGTGTAGTTAATGTCTCTGTGGTTTTTCCGATCTAGCAGTGTCGAGGGAGAGGGAGTATGAGAACAAATGTGGCCGGAGGAGGAAGAGGCGGAGGCAAATTTGACCAGATCCGGCCGGAGAGAAGGAAATAAGAGAGAGAGAGAGAGAGAGAGAGGTGAGGGAGAAATAAGTCATAAAAACTAATGTATTTGTTATAGCTACGAATGGTAATTTACAAAATCATTGTAGCTAATAAATATAAATAAATTAAAAGGTAGTTATTATCAATAATTACCTCTTAGAGGTAGCTATGCCAAGTAATTTTTTCATCTTTTATTAAGTTTAATAATACTTGCTAACTTATGCTCTATTTATTTTTATTGAGATTAACATATGGAAGCTGAATACATATCTAATTATTAAGATGATATGTCTAGATTTAAACACTGAATTATTAAGATTCTTTTTTTTTTAGCACCCGAATTAGTGTAATTTATCTTTATTTAAAAATTAGTAAATATAAAATTTCAACATAATAGTAATTAAAATATTATTACAAGAAAGTATTAATGAAAATCTAAAATTTATATGGTTTATACAATCTTTTTGTTCGATTAAGAATACTCTATAAGCTACTGATGGTAAATACCTAGTAAGGACAGTTGTTGGTGATGACACTTGTAATGTAGTACTGGTTGGTGGTGGTTGTAGACTTCTTGTTGGTGTGGAGGTGGCTAGATGGTTGATGATCATGATTGACAGTTCAAGTGACTGGCATTGTAGGTGTTAACGGTTGGGGTGCAAGTTAGCCCACGGTGGTGGTTATGCAATTGTCGCTGGCGATGGTGCTGATTGTGCATTGGAAACCAATAGTGGTAGTTTTTTGTAAATTATTGTATGGCTGTAATTGATAGAATATTGGTAAAAGGTCATGTTCATGGGAATTTTTAAGTGAATTTTGTCTTGGTAATATTAAGACTTTTATAAAATATTGATATTATTGAGGGTTGGTACGAGATTTGGATATTTCAGACCTATTAAGAGCAAATAAGTGATTGTAAAATAAATATATTTATCGATTGAATCTGAATGGTTCAGAATATGATTTTCATTAAGTGAAAATCAATGACACTTTAATATTACTTTCGATATACATGAAACTAAGCTTTAAGATAACATATACATAATGTATAGACAAACAATTTAGTGTTTGATTATTGACACTTCTAAATTAGAACTTTGGTTAATTCATATTCATTTTCCCCCTCAAATTTCTTTTTGTTAAGAGAAAGGAAGGAAGGAAAAAAGATGGAGGGTAGATGCAACTGCTGCGTTGAAGATAGATATGGGAAATATGCCATCCAGAGAGGATGAAAATAAAGTCACATTCTGAAAGAGTGTATTAAAAACTACTAAAATAAAAAAGGTAAACATCATCACAAGTTACAATTACTATCAATAAGATCACGTGTGTTGGTAAGTAGTCTTTCATTCTTAATCGGAGGTCTCGGATTCAGTCCTGCTGGGTACAAAATCGCTTTTGTTAGGGAGCACCTTACCCTCAAATGTGAGACTTCTCAGTGTAAACTCGATTTTGTCGGGCTCCAATCGAGTGCCGGACACCGAATGGAAAAAAAAAACCCATAAAATAAAAATTTAATTAAAAAAAATTTAGATTATAAAACAATAACTGTCATAATCAATGTTGAAATGACAATTTATGGTAATTATTCTTTTAAGCGATTAAAGTTTATCCTTGCTCTTTAAAAAGAAATAATAATGACCCCATTTCATTTGTAGTAGTTTCATGTTTTCACAATATTGTCACAAGTTTGTATTGATGTCACGACCCAATTTTGGACCATGACCGGCGCGATGGGGTAGGATTCCCAAAGCAAGCCTTAACGGGAATTTACAGAAAATCGGCCAGAGTTTCCTCGATTTTTATGACTATCCAAAACTTTCCCGTCTCAAAGTCAACAACAGAAATATCCAATCTCAACCAAACTAAATGCAATCATCCTCAATCAACCCGTTTTCAACACAATAATACTAAAACATCTCTGAAATACGGGAAAAACGTCTAATACTAGTCACTAGTCTATAATAAATAAATAAAAAATACTCATGGAATAGATCAAATGACTGTGGAGCAACTCTAAGAATTCAAAAGAAAAGACCATCATAAATAATAGACTCTTGGCCCACGCGGACAAGTGTGGGGCTCACCAGGAACTTTCAACTCGTGCTCTCTAGTTACCGTAATCCTCACCAACGTCACCTACGGTCTCTGTAAAAAAATAGCGAGGAGTGAGACGCTTGCTCAAAGGAGTAATAACACTTAACCACAACCGTTTTTATTGGGGACAAGTCGAAAACATGCTTATATAATATTCATAAAATATCACGAAATAAATGCCCTTTTGCAAAAAAACTAGTAGCAATAACCAAGTTTGTCATTTTCATGTATAAATCATCTAACAATTCAATAATAAACTTTGTAAAACACCGTCATATCAACTCTTATATATGAGGGAGGTTTCCAAGAAAGGATCATATAATCTATATCATGCGTGACCCCTTCGTAAAGGAGTCAAATATAACTGTAGGTCCCCGTCGAGGGAAATGGTACATGTATGCTGTTAGTTTATCTTCCACTAGCGAGGGCTATAACCGTAATATGTAAATACAAGGTGCACCGAGTCCGACGAACCCACCGTTAGCTACGGATCCTTCAAAGTCTCCTCCCATTAATACTTTTCCTTGTAAACTACAAATACTCATATAAAGCATTTTTCAAAATATATACAGGCATATCAATTCTTATCAAATCATGTAATTTCATTTTTAGAAACGGTAATCGTATCTCAAGTATCGGTAGAACATATCTAGTAATCGAAAACAATTAGAATAACCTAGAAAACATCTCAAAAACTGTTGGGTACCATATCAAGTAAAGGACTTGTCCCGCATGCAATTTCAAAGCATCGGTAACCGATCTTATTTTCAAAATCATGTATAAACCATGCGGGATGAAATACAAATTGTGCAGAAGATTACTACTCACAGTACTCGTGTCGAAATACCAGGCTCGTCACCACGCAAATCAGTACCACTTCCTTCGATAAATCTATAATCACATCATATCAATCTCATGTTAATTCCCTTATTTTGGCTAACTAGTAACTAAATTAGAATGCCCCGGCCTCAGGATTCCTGTTAAAATTTCAATCAGTCTAATTATTTATATCTGCTCACGCTTTGAGTAACTCAATCAGGCCACAATCTACCAATTTTGGATTAACAAAGTAGAACAACCTTACTGTCCAACTTACTTTTCCTTTGGTATATACTGAAATTTAAAATTTATAGTCCAATTATATCTGTATTCACTCAAATCTTGAAAATTAATGAATTTCCCTGTTTCTTCGACCTCTGTTCCTTCAACTCTCAATTCCACTTCTTTAAAATATGAATTAAATCTATAAACTAAGGTTAGAAATTTACCTTTCTCTTCTCCTCCTATCTTTATTATTTATCTATGCTTGAATTCCCTTTGTGCTCCTTCACTTGAAAGTGGCAGTACCCTCACGTTTTTTTTTTCTTTTCTCTAAAGTGGCTGGCAGAACCTATTTTCAGCCTATGCCTCTGCTTATTTATGTTCTAATGGGCTAAGGCCCACTCACTTTTTTTTTTTTTTTTGGCTAGATACTTAATACCTACTATAAAAAAAAATGCGGGATATTACAATTCAATCACTTCACCCAATTAATTTCTTCTCTTCCAGAACTATGTAAAAACGAGTAACACATGTTATTCATGAGTGTGGTACCAAATACAGTACATTACATCATTGTTATGCAATCTCTTATGTCATTATTGTATTACAATCTTTTAGTTGTTCCATAAATGAACAAAATAACAATTATTATTATATTATTAATAAGGAGGTGATGTTTGGGCAACACCGAGCGGGTTGGATTATAACACATTATTTTACACATCTTGAATTTAGTGACGGAATTAGAATTTTCTCTGAGGAAGTTAAAAATAGGCAGAAGGGATCGGGACCCCCTGAACTTAACGACTTTTATTTAGCGCATACCTAAACTTTACACTAACCTAATTACTCCCCTCAACTTAACAATATGATAGGCATGACCCCCCTGGACATTGACAACCCATGGAAGTGTGACAAACGCGCTGCCACATGAATATTTTTGTCCATGTGACATTTTTTTAAGGATAAAATATTTATTTTCACAATTTTAAGTTCACCAATTAATCAAAATCATCTTTTTGGGGCCAAATATGTAAGACAAACCTAAAACAACAATATTTTGACTATAATTTTTTTATTTGGCTAAAGATAATGATATTCTAATCAAGTTATCTTTATATATTTGGCCAGGAAGAGAAGAAATACATAGTTAGAGCAAATAATCTTGCATCAAAAAAAAATCTTGACCAAATAATTTACGAATTTGATCCGAAAAAATAATGCACAGCTGAAATAAATAGTTATTGCATCAAAAGAAAAATACAATTTTTTTTTTTTGTTGAAAATACACTGTCTAAACTTCATTACTTTGGCTAAACCGTCTTTTTATTTGGCTAAAATAAATAGAGTTTCAACTAAGTTTTGTAGATTTGGATTAAAAAAAAATACATAGTTAAAATAAATATTTGTTATATCTAAAAAGAAAAAAAATACAATTGAGATAAAATATGCAAGGGATATTAAGAAAAAACAAAGAGAAATACAATTGGAACAACTAAATCATAATATTGATTATGTGGCAATTAATAGTTGAAAAATACCCCACTTGAAAGCAAAAGCTGATATTTTTAATTTTTTATCCATTCCACACGCCTAAAAGAGAGTGTATTCACTCTTTTTGCCACATCAGCGAGGAGGTCAAGGCTATTATATTACCAAGTTCAGGGGTAATTAAGAAAATGCATAGTTTAGGTGTGCATTAAATAAAAGATGACAAGCTCGGGGGGTCCGAAGCCATTCTGCATTAAAATATGAGGAAGTAAATATACGAAAAAACTAAGGATATTCAACTCTATTATTTGACTCGCCCAAATTCGACTTAACCCGTCCATTTGCCACCTCTGTCTAAATCCCTTCAGCCAATTATGTTCTTCTCTTCCGTGTAAACTATGTACTAAAAACGAGACACACATGTTGTTCATGAATGTTGTACAAATTGTACAGTACCTTATTGTTATACAAAATCCTCATCTCTTATCAAAAATCTCAAAAGAAATTAAAAAAAAATATGGAAAACCTAAAAATAAGCCCTTTTATTGTTAAGGCTAAGACCCAAGCCAGATCCCACCCCTCTAGGCTAGGGCACAAACTTAACAAACAACACCTGCAGATTTGGTGGCCCAAATAGTGTAAATCCAACTTTGGAAAATTTCCTCACAATAAAATAAATGGAATTTAATTGAATTATATATCACACTCCCTCGTCCCAATTTATAGACACTTTTTCTTTTAAGTCAATTTAAAAAAAGAATAACACATTTTTATATTTAGTAAAAAATTAATTTTAAATTTACTTTTTTACTTTTAATGAAATGATTTCTAGCCACATAAATTTTTATAGTTTATTTTAAATCCAAGTTTCAAACTTCGTGTCAAGTCAAACACCTTCTTATAAAATGGGACAACGGGAATATATTTATTATATATGCACTAAAACTTATATCAATAATTGTTTAATTATTTCCAATTTAAATAACTAGATTACCTTATAATAGCCAAATATCCATAAGAAAATCTAAAAAAAAAAAAAAAATAACCCAAAACTAGAAAGAAAATAAAGATCAAGAAAAAAGAAAAACACATCTTGCTTTCCCTATTATTATTTTTTCCAGAAACAAACATATACATAAAAATCCCTTTGCATCTTCAAATACGTCAATGCTAATTCCTCAATTTTTCTTTGAATTTTGATTATTATTATTCTCTCACACATAGAAACACACGTCAATCTGTCTTACCCATTTTCTTGAAATACTAATACTTCTCATTTCTATTTTTTTGTTTTTGTTTTTTAATTTTAATCTTTATTTTCAAGATCTTTATAATTTTCTTGAAATGAAAAATCCCATCTTTAAATTTATTACATAGAAACAAGAAGAGATTCTTGTTTTTTTGTTTTTGTTTTGTTTTTTTAGTTTTTTTTTAATTGTATAAATAACTTTTTTTTTTCATTTGGGGTTATTTTTATCTCCATTTGAATCTGTTGATCAACAAGTGATATCATAGTTTTGTTAGGGTTCATTTTTTCTCAATTTATTTTTAATTATTTTTGGGGGTGAAAAATGGTTTTTTGTTTCATATTTAGGAGCATATTAAGAATCAAGAATCATTGTTAAATTTGGTTACTGGTGTCCAATATAACTGAACCTTGGTGTCTCTGTAGGGATTTCAATACACCTCTGTTTAGTACTGACAAAATTGGAGGCCAAGAGGTATCTGATTATGAGACAAGGGATTTTCAAAACCGTGGGAGGTACTTTGCATTTGACTGATATGAAAGCTATTGGTAGAACACTTACATGGTCTAATGGACAGGTTTGGAGTAAAATTGATAGGGCACTGTGCAATGGAGCTTGGATGAATAATTATGGATCAGTGAATGCTCAATATAGAGAAAATGGTTTCTCAGACCACTCTCCTATCCACATAGAGCATCAGGGCAATGCAAGGCATACTAAAAGACCTTTCAAATTTGTGAATATATTGACTGAGCATGAGAGATTTGTCCTTACTGTCAAGAATGCTTGGGATAAACATATGCAAGGGCAAGCTATGTATAGACTATGGACCAAACTCAATTTATGTAAAGGGCCTCTAAAGGAACTCATGAGAACTGAGATTTGTAGCATAGACAAGAGGGTGTTGGAAGCAAGGAAGATGTTACAGATAGTGTAAGCTGAGATATCACAGTGCATTGCTAGTATTGCTGATTTGAAGGAAGCAGAGAAGCAAGAGCTTGCTAATTTACAAAAATGGTCTGATTTACAAGAGAAGGTCTATAGGCAGAAGTCTAAGGCTCACTGGTATGGGGTAGGGGATGGTAACAATAAATATTTTTTTGCCTGTATGAAGGCAAGAAGTAGTTCCAATCATATATCCATTTTAAGAGAACTAATGGAAGTATGGTGCAGAAATAAGAGGATATTGAAGAGGAAGTTCTAAAATTCTATAAGGGGATGATGGGGGCTAGTAATTCTTCTCTATCATGTATTGATTTGAAGATTATGAGAAAAGGACCAAGCTGGGATTTGATGCAGCAAAGAATGTTGTGTACTAATGTTACCCAAGCTGAGATTAAAGCTGCATTGTTTGATATTGAGGACAATAAGGCCCCTAGAATTGATGGGTTCAATGCTCTGTTTTTTAAGAAAGCTTGGATATTATACATGCTGATGTGTGCCAAGCAGTCCAGGAGTTTTTTCAAAGAGACATTATATTGAGAGCTGCAAATGCCACTGTGGTTACTTTAGTGCCAAAAATTCCACAACCTGAGATAGTAAAGGACTTCAGACCCGTTGCTTGCTGCTCCACTATCTATAAGATAATATCTAAGATCATCTCTAGTAGGATTAGAGCAATCATTGATGGGATTGTGGATGCTAACCAGTTTGCATTTATTCCTGGTAGAGTGATATCTGACAACATGTTGTTGAGTCATGAACTAGTAAAGGGATACACAAGGAAGCAGTTGTCTCCAAGATGCATGATTAAGGTAGATATTCAGAAAGCATATGACTCTTTGGAGTGGTGTTTCCTGCAACAAGTATTGAGGGAATTGGGTTTTCCTAGCAAAATGATCACTTGGATTATGCTATGTGTTACTACTGTCAGCTATAGTTTCTAGATTAATAGAGTGCTATTTGATTCTATTCAGGCCAAGAGAGGACTAAGGCAAGGGGACCCTCTATCCCCTTACCTATTTGTTATGGCAATGGAATATCTCAATAGGTGCCTCAGTACTCTAAGGGCGGAACCTTGATTTAATTTTCACCAAAGGTGCAAGAAACTGAGAATCACCCATCTGTGCTTTGCAGATGACCTTTTGATGTTCACTAGAGGGGATCTTGTTTCTGTCCAGTTGTTAAGAGACAAGTTCAACATGTTCTCTGATGCATCTAGGTTGAAAGCAAACCTAAGCAAAAGCCATATCTATTTTGGTGGAGTTGATAATGATACAAAAAAGGATATTCTGCAATGTATGGGATATGAGCTGGGGGTATTGGCTTTCAAGTATCTAGGGGTACCTTTGTCGACTAAGAAACTATCTGTTGCTCAATGTAGACCACTTGTAGATAAGTTTGCTGCAAGAATTACATCTTGGATGGCTGGGGGGCTGTCCTATGTTGGTAGAAAACAAGTGGTTAGATCAGCTTTGGTGGGCATTCAAGCATATTGGTCTCAAATGTTTCTACTACCTCAGAAGGTGATCAAGCTCATTGAAGCTGCTTGTCGAACATACTTGTGGACAGGGGAAGCAACAGTGTCAAAAAGAGCTCTGGTGGCTTGGGAGAAAGTTTGTATGCCTAAGGATGCAGGTGGGCTTAATATGATTAATTTGAAGTTGTGGAATCAAGCAGCTATATGCAAATTGCTATGGGCTCTTAGCTTACAAAAGGAGAAATTATGGATTGCTTGGATTCATTCATACTATATCAAGAACCAGCATTGGCTTACTATGGAGGTCCCTAAACAAGCTTCCTTGATGGTTAGGAAGTTGTTCCATATGAGGAAATTTTGGAATACACTGGAAGTAGAGACCAATTACTCAAGTTGGTGGCTTGGCTCTGGTTTTGTAATTCTTGCACTTGGTAATTAATAAAATGATTGTTAATTGCCAAAAAAAAAAAAAAAGCATGACGAAGAACATGCTTACGAGGTTTGAAAAATTGATAAGGATGAGATCATATATATCTCCACTCAAATTTTATCAATTTACATAATTTTGTTCTATTTTGTATTTCTACTTGTGTATAGATTTTATTGAACGACATAAAAGCACCTACTCTTCAAATATGCAAGTTTCGCTCATGGTCCAGCCTAGCATCAACCCCATAAAAATGTTTCTTTTATTCTTCAAAAAAGCATTTCCCTTAGGTTTGTATTGTAGCTCAAGTGAAAGTTATATTTAATTGTCGTGTACATCATAATTGCTACTACTTGAAGCGATAAAGAAAGGCCAACCTTTATCAAATTACAAACACAATCTAAAGAAAAAAATTGTCACTGATTAGTAAGCATTGATATAATAAGTAAGTTTTTAAGTTTGGACATATGTGAACTTATTTAGTAAAATTCATCTATTACGTATTCAATTTGATGGAGATGCATGTGATAAAGACATTAAACATATATAGTATCGTATGTGCGCCTATGGTATTATATTTCTAATTTTAGTAACCTACTTCACTGAACCTAATTGTTAACAAGATTCTACACGACAAACATAAAAAGAGTGAATTAATTGATGAAATAAAGAAATTACAAGTGAACCAGACTTCTTGAATGGAGTCTTCAACATCTTGATTGAAGAAGAAGAAGAGAGAAGCTCAAATAAAAGATAAGGCTTTGACTGATTTAGGATAAGGCTTTGACTGATTTACGACATAAAGCACTTAGGAACAGTGAAAGTGTTTTATGTGTTCCTTTTGGACACGTGTCCATCATCATGCGTTGACACCCAATTTTAATCCCGTATATATAGGAAATACCTATTTACGCTAATATTTTGGCAACTTAAAAAAACAAAAAAAAAAAAAAAATTATATTTACTATAATTATTAGCTTCTTATTAATACCGGCGTTTCATATTTCTATTACAGTTACTAGCTATTATTATTATTATTATTATTATTATTATTATTATTATTATTATTATTATTATTATTATTATTATTATAATTCACACTTTTTATCATTTCAGCATTTTTTACCAGCTTGCGCACACGCATCGCATTTATCTTCGCATAATTAAATAATAGTGTTTATTTACTGTGGACTTTCGAAATATTATTGCACGGCTATTACGACCTCATATAATTTTATTTTTTATCTGAACACCAATAATTGCATACTTTTATATTAAATAATATTTTGACACCCGTTAATATATAATTAATTACAATAGGTCTTTTACTTAAATTCAGAAGCCGAATTATTTCTTTCATCAGCCCATATTTTTATTCATCTAACCCGAATCTAAAATCAACCCACAAATGCCCATCCGTATGAGGCCACTTTAATACCCGGCCTAATATTCTAATTCACTTACCCATATTTTCAGAGTTAGCCCATCGTTTTGACCCAATACCCGCCCACTATCCGATTAAGGCCCGCCTTATTCAAAATGAACATTAGGTTTTTTTGCTTTTCATCTTATTCAGTCCGCCTCTCTCTCCTACGCCATTGACGAAAGAGGTGAGATCGCAGAGATCTTTGCTTCCACGCATCCATGCATGGTCGATTAGGAAAAGAAATTAATAGTCAGTCCTTCCCCTTCAGAATTTCAACGGTTGAAAGGTCAGATTTTTGTTTTCTTTCCCCTGCACTCTGCTTTCAATATGAAACGATTGTAATGGGCTTTGTTCATTTGTGAGATGGAAAATCGTTTTCTTTTTTGGTCCTTTTTGCTTTCGGGTACAAACGTTTTGATGATTTCTTGTCCACTTCTTCTTTTTCTGATCAAGGTCTGAGATATCGGCAATGAGAACCCAACGTTGAATTTGAAAAAAGATTTCAAAATCCAGCTGATTCTGAACCCTAGTTGATCCCTATATTAATCTTTTCC